>NW_015387066.1:285343-295400 GCF_001527695.2 Protobothrops mucrosquamatus | reverse complement strand
GATTTTAATTTGGTTTTTAACATAATTTTAAAAAGAAACGGCAAAAAAATCAATATTTCATTTTAATTGTATTTTAAATTTAGTATTTTGTATGGTTTGTCTGTTTTTTAACTTGCTGTAAGCCGCCCTGAGTCCGCCAGGAGAAGGGCGGGGTATAAATTTAATAAAACTTAAACTTAAACAAACTTAATTCAAAGATATTCTTCCGGTAGCCAAGAGATAAAATACACAAACCAGTAGTCAGAGTTCACATGCACATATCCCTTACGCACTACATATATGTCGTGCCAATTTCTGAGAATGATTGAACAATTCTATCAAATTTCTGCCAGATTTCTGTGTGGCCCAAATGTGTGTTAATTTAGCAGAATGATATGTCTCAGGTACCCACATTTGTAGATTCTTTTTAACGTTTTTCTTATTCAGTGCAGTGTTTTTCTTTAATACAGATAACCTTGACTCACAGCCATTCATTTAGTAACCATTCAGTTCTAACAGCACAGAAAAAAGGGACTTATGACCGGTTTTCACCCTTAAGACCGTTGCAGTATCCCCATAGTCACGTGATCCAAATTTGGGTATTTTGACAACTGGCATGTATTTGTGACAGTTGCAATGTCCCAGGGTCATGTGACTGCTATTTATAACCTTCTCAGCCAGCTTTCCATGAGCAAAGGTCAATGGAGAAAGTGAGATTCATTTAACAACCACACAATTCACTTAAGTGCAGTGAGTTGCTTAACAACTGTGGCAAAACGGTCATATAATGGGCACAACTCAACAACTGTCCTGCTTAGCAACAGAAATTTGGGGGTCCTTTGTGGCTGTGTGAATTGAGGACTACCTGTAGATATATTTATGTTTATATTCTTTCTGAAAATTGAGCAGGTTGGTCCTCAATTGCCTGAAAAAAATATCTGAAGTTTGGATTTTGACTTAAATCTACAATGCAGGTTCTCCTACCTGTGAATCTTTTTAAAATATTTAGAAAAAAATGAGCTGGTTAATTTATGAGATTCACAGTCTGTGACAGTGACTGATGGACTCTGATGTCTTCTAAGCATCTTTGTTGCAGAGGTACAGAAGACAGAAATTAATTAAAAATGAATGGAATGGGAAACAACATAGATTATGATGATCGTTCAGTATAAATTAGGCAAGTTTCTAAGAAAATGGCAATAAGTAGTATTATATGAAGAGATACTGTTCCAAGTTCGATCTGTCAATTTTTTTTACTCAAGAGTAAGAAAGGAGAAATACATGCCTGGTATTTTATACTGTATATGTTTTAATACTCACTTGGTATTTTATGCCAGCTTTTAACTCACTACCTGCTCTAATGCTTGGCTGAGATTTACAGAGTCCTGATGAAATTTATTGTTCTGAATCTCAAATAAAATATTTGCTACTTATAATCTCTATAGACTTTGTCATTATCCTCTAAAATAACAAAGGACTGTGGACATAAGCAATTTAGAAGTGTGAATAATATTTCCCCCTTATGATTTTTTGTTTTTATAAGGATGCTCAGAAAAAGCTAGTATTATATATTAGATTGAAATGTTTGTGTTTTCTAAAAGTCTTTAAAGCTTTAATTAAGAACTTAGTTGTCTCTTATATATGGCAAATGCATTAGTGGTTGAGTTAAAAACAGTACCACAAAAACTTACTTTGAAATGCATTGCAATTATTTAATCTGTTTTCCCACAGCCCTAAAATGAAATTGCTTTAGTATTCTGTTGTATTTATATAATAAGGTTTTTATGTAAATTTTAATAGACTTTTTTTTCAAGCTGTCTACTTCTACACATTCAAGTACAAGCTATCAGTGGCTGATACATGCACTTCCAATAAATAAAGCATTGTCCCTCATGACCCTGATATAGAAAATAGTAGGGTAGGGAATGAAATGGGATGAAACATGCTAATCACCTCTTCTCACGTTTAATTAAGGGACATGACGTTATGGCTTCGGACGTTCCTTCCCATAGTAAAATGGAGTCAGCTAGCAATTGCATTTCTCCTTCCTTGCAGCTTCTCAACTAATTTATTCCTAAAAAACATTCTGGAATAAATTTGAAAGGGGCATACAAAGAGAATGTGAGAGTTAAAGACTTGTGTGAATGAAAGTCTGCTTATCTAACATGGGATTCCAACCCATATTTTATACTCCCAAAGTTTTTTTCTCTCCTATTGAGTGAAAATTCTTTACAGCCTATCACCTTACTGATATAATATCATGGCAAGATGAAAAAAGTAAACAAATATATTTCATTTTAATATTTTTTTATGAGCAGAGTCCTAATAACTTCTAGTAGTCCTCAAAAGTTGTACAAAATGTATTACGCTTATGGAAGACTAAAGTTATATCCCTCTTTTATTATTTTTATAAACAACGCAAGGTGGCAAATATAATATATCTAATACTCCTTCCTCCTCCTATTTTCCCCACAACAGCAATCCTATGAGGTGGATTGGGATGAGAGAGAGTGACTGGCCCAAAGTCACCCAGCAAGTTTTCATTGCTAAAGTGAGATTTGAACTCACGGTCTCCCAGTTTCTAGACTGATGCCTTAACCCAGGGGTCTTCAAACTTGGCCCTTTTATGACTTGTGGACTTCAACTCACAGAATTGCTCAGCCAGCGTACCTGGCTGAGGAATTCTGGGAGTTGAAGTCCACAAGTCATAAAAGGGTCAAGTTTGAAGACCCCTGCCTTAACCACTAGACCAAGCTGGGTCTCATTTTTTAAAATTTGCTTATTAAATTATATTTCTGTTTAACATTAAGAGGTTAATAATTTTCAGTCAATACCGTACAAATATCATTGTATCAAAAATATAATCCAGTTCATATTGTTTTCTATTTTGTAAATGTTGCTGTAATTGTACTGGATTATATTTTTGATACAATGATATTTGTACGGTATTGACTGAAAATTATTAACCTCTTAATGTTTAGATAACAGACTGTTGAGGATAAAAAGAGCATCAGGTAACATGTAAGCTATTGATTCCTAAATGATAGCATTCATTCCCTGCACATATATTTTCAAACATACAGTATTTACAATTGGGGAAGAAAAAAAAAGAAACTTTTAGTAAAGAAAACTCATTGTTTTAGAATTGCCTATCAGTAAATGTACTTTCAAAGCTGATTAGGAGGCTAAAAACTCATCTGATGAATAAAATATATAAAACAATATGAACATAAATTCTGTGTTAATAAATATGTTACTACAGTTTGATATCCACAATATCTGAATCTGTTGACCTTCAGGAAATCCCTTAAAACATGGATGCTCCAGCAGTTTTAAGGATCCCATGGAAATACAGTAGGGAGCTCATAAGGTGGTTAAACTGTGCGTGGGAGGATGGTCCATACTACCACAACATGTCTTATATTTGTGTTTAGTGGTTTTTAAATTGTTGTTTTAGGCTTTTTAAAAACTACCCCTACCCAATTCCATATTTGTAAGGTGAGTGGCTAAATAAATTTGATAAATAAATAACATAAATAGAACATTTTTATGGATATTTGGTCACATTCCACTTTATCGAACCCGCGTCTACTAAAATCATTTAATAACTGAAATGCAACAAGAGTGTTTCTCTACGTGACCATGTAACATAAGAGATATCAAACTTTGATCATACAGGAATTATTTTCTTCTACAGATAAAGTGACCAGGACAGGAATACTTTCTCTGACCAGTAATATCCTCCATTCATTGAAGAAGTCCCTCTAAAATTTATCATCAAGTTATCAATTTATTATGTTGAGCAAGTTAGCCACATTAATATAGGTGTTTAACATTCTCAGAAGAGCAGTAGCATCTGTTGAATCGTAATGACACTCAAGTAATGCCTGTACATTAATTTAAAAGTGGATTCTTTGAACTGAACGAGCATACTGCTTGTAACACAGAGTATCCCATTAAGAATCTGAAGTAAGTATAAAGAAGTCTAATTCCTAAATTGATTTTGAAGCTGATTTTCCAAATTAGACATTTAATAATCAGCCATAGATAACTAGAGAGCCAGTTTAGTCTAGTGGTTAAAGCAATGGGCTGAAAAACAGGAGACTATGAGTTCGAGTCCTGCCTTAGCCAGGAAAACCAGCTGGGTGATCCTGGGCCAGTCAGTCTCAGCCCAACTCAACTCACAAAGTTGTTGTTGTGGGGAAAATAGGAAGAGGAAGGTGGGGATACATTCACCTTGTTGAATTATTTATAAAAAATAATAGAGTTGGGATTAAAAAAAAGTTTGGTGCCTTGAATTATTTGTGAAAATAATAAAAGCAGGAAATAAATCAAATTAAATAACTGATACAAAGTCATACATGGGCAGTTCATGGGCATACCATATTCCTAATTGCTTTGTAGCATTTGTCACTAACCATGAATGAGTAATGAGACAGTTCGCCAACAAAACTACATATTCTGCTACCTAGATTACAGCACATTTTATGTCATACTTAATCATACCTCAGATCCTAAAAAATCCTCTGTGTTTCTATTGTCCATGGTGTTTATGTTTTGTAGGTGTTGAAAATTCATGCTGGTTTGAAAGGGGAGTCAGGGAGAAAAGAGGGATGCTAGAATTATTTTCCAAGAATATGTGGTTATTATTTTTTAAAAAATGAAATAGCATGCCATTTATCCATACGGACCTCTAACATATTTGTTCTCTCTATTATATAGCATGTTTTGCATAGCTTTGTATTCAGATTTAGGGATCTTGTCTTCCATGTTATTCACATTTTGAAAATTATTTGAAAGGAAAAGAGACACTGTTTTCATCATTCAGTTCATTATGGCAAGAGAATTTTTCTTCAAGCCTGAAAAAATACAGACACACTTAAATGAATATTGGACAGAGTTGTTCTCCAATCTCCAAAGCATGTCTTATAAATAATTTTCGAAGCATGCACAATACTTCATGTCTAGCATGCTGTTGATGCAGATCAAAATTCTTGCATAATGATTAATAACAGAAGAAATCTGTCTCACAAAATGGAAGTCCTTCATGGAATCATAGAATTGGAAAGGACGTCAGAAGTCATTCAGCTCCATATTGGACTCAGTGTGGAATCTGCTAAGAAAAGGGAACATAATACTTTATGAATAGGCAATCTGCAAGAATTCCAATATAGATCTTGAATCTAATTCCCCATAATATTAGCCCCCTGATTCTGGTCCTACCTTGTTGGGAAACAGATTGAAATAGCTTTAGATATCTGAAGACTGCTATCATTGCTCCTCAATCTTCTTGTCTGTCCAGCTAAACATATGACATTTGTTCAACTTTTCTTCATTAGGCATCGTTTTTAGTCCCTCATCTTCTTGGGAGCATCTGATCCTTGGTAGCCCTCTGTCAGTAGTTATCAACCTTTGTGATCAAATTCTACTGCTCTCCTTCAAAGAATTGGAAAGTTGACTCTAGGATTGCTCATCAATCTTTTTTATGGAGCATTCCGGCCCAAGCACATCTAGAATGAGGCCAAGACTATAAAAACAGCTTACAATCTTCTTTTGTGTTGAAAGAGAAGTGGATTAACATGCTTTTGCTATACTTTGATACACGTAGCATGGTTTTAATGTTTATGCAGCATGATACTATAGTATAATCAATATTTAAACATATGTCTTTGGTAAGCACATATTTTAGAACTGACAGATATCTTTGTGTCTTTTAATGAAGAGAATTTTGGCAATTTCACAAATGCTTTTTGCTCTGCGTACCAAAGGCCCATAACAGGAGAATAATCTTTTGTTAAAAATGTGTTAATGTCTTCAGATATAAATGAATCTGTCATTTTTAATATTTATTTCAAACAGATAAGAACAGTGGCAGTCTTTTAATGGCTTTCTTGGATTGTTTCCCCTTCAGCCAATCCAACTTTAGTGAAGGAGAATGAAAACTGCATCTACTTTGCTGGACACTCTCTTGGTCTTCAGCCAAAGAAAATTAAAACTTACTTGGATGAAGAACTTGACAAGTGGGCTAAAGTGTGAGTAGGAGAATATTCTATTAAACACCCCCTTTTCTACTACTACCACAGTATCCTTCTAATAGAATATTACTTTAAAAGATCTGAATTATTTATTTATATCCCCCTTTTTATTATTCTAAATAACAAGATAGCAAGCACACACAATACTCTTTCCTCCTCCTATTTTCCTCACAACAACAACCCTGTGAGGTGAGTTGGGCTGAGAGAGAGAGTGACTAACCCAAAGTCACTCAGCTGTTTTTTTTCATGCCTGAGTTGGGACTAGAATTCACTGTCTCCTAGTTTCTAACCTGGTGACTTCACTATTAGAATATAGGAAAACAAAATAGTTACGGTAAGTTTTTTTACATAGCTTCCATTTGGTTAGATTATTTGAAGAGTACAATTAAAATTTTAATGACTGCAGTTTAAATAATGAGGCCCTATATAGGCTTACCCACTAGTTAGTTCTGAATGTGTTCAATTGGAATTACATTTATGCGAGTGAGTAACAGGACCTGTGTATCCTTAATCTGTTTTGTTATAGAAGTTAGGACTGTATTGTTGAACCTTTATCCTGGTTGTGTGATTCAAATCCTCATTTTATGTATTTTAGTCTCCAGACTTTATCATATGTTTTCGTAAAATATTGTTTGCTCTTTTAAAGAGCAATCCATACAGATTATATGATGTTGGTTTCTGGACTGTGTGTCTTGGCATTTGCTTTCTTAATCCTAGACTAACTTGAGTGGGGCAAGATCTTTGCAGCTATAGGCTTTTGTCAAGGCATGTAACTTCTGATTCTGAAATTTTAAAATTTAAGTTTTACAACACGAACCAGATTAGGTCTGAAGTTTTTGACTTATTCAGAATTTAGGAGAGTATCTCTACAGGGAAGTGTATAGTTTAATATTTGAAATATTGCTATTGTTGGTAGGATCTTTTTTCTATCCCGTACTGCCCAACTCCATTTGTTTATCCTATTTTTAAGAAACATCCCAAAAACAGCAGTAATTATTTTGCTATATCAAGTGCATTACATCATTACATTTTTCAATGTTCTAAAAGTGACTTTTCTTGATTGTTTAAAATTGTAAGACTGTTTTTATATGACCGTAAAATTACCAGAATGTTAAAATATTAAAATAAAAATATGTTCAAGTGGAACATTAAAATAAAAATATGTTCAAGTTGAAAATAAAACATTAAAAATCATACATATGTTGATCCTCAAGAATCCAAATTTATAAATGTGCTATATAGAAGTGTAGCAGTTCAAAATCAAACTTGAACACAAAAAAGATGAGGATTATTTTTTGCCTGGTTTGATTTTTTTTATTACCATTTTATGAAATTCACATCCATGAAAATATTCTTCAGTCTTTACACATTTGTAAAGTTGAGGATGGAGTTCTCTGTTTAAAAATGCATATAAAAATCTATACATTGTGGAAATACAAAAAAAGGGGAAAAGTTCTTACAGAGGTGAAATGTTCCGAAAAATGTCTAGAAAAATAAGTACACATTTCTGTGCATGTCAAAAGACATAATTTCTGTTTATACTTAAAAAGAAAAGGGACAAAAATTATGCTTGGAGCATAATTGGAGCAAAATTAGAGCTGAAAAACATAAATGTTAGAGGAAAAAATGATGAATCTATCTACTAATACCAAAATATGTTGTTTTACATTGTTCTTAGTAAATATACTGAGGAGATAATCCATATCCATTTCTTCAATTATCACAGTTCCAGAAATTTTATTTCTGCCTTTTATTCTGAGTAGAGGAACTTTGTAAGCTTAGTTTTTAATCCATTAATGAAGCTCTTAATTATTAAATTATATTAAGGCTACTATCTTGTACACATAGAAAAATAATTCTTACTGAACTCAGTGAAACTCAACTATTTTACTATAAGTTCGTTGGTCAATGACCAAAATAAAATGATTGACTGAGTACTATAAGTCTGAAAAATAATGCTTATGCAGTTTTTCTTTAAAACAGAAAATCAAAGTCAATAAAAGTGTCATGGCTCATTGTGGGGGAAAGGGCGAAGAAGAACATTTTAACTTTAAATCATATTCTTCTCTGTGCTCATCTAGCATAACTCTGCACTTTGCTAGCCACTTAAAAAATGCAGTCTTATCTATTTTTCTATGATTATCATAGAAGATCAAAGCAATTGCTGACTTCATCAAAGAGGTAAAAGTTAAATAGCTTGTTTCCTCCATTCATACGAGACCTGGAGAAGTAATATTTAATCTTCCATAACTTGCTATTTGATTAGTTCATTTTTACATGCATGAGTTGTGACAACAAAAGGATTTGAGGATGAAGAAAAACATATTTAACATTTGTCGAAGATCTCTATCTTAGAGCAGTTGTCCAAATGTGATTGACAATAATACAGGGTATTTGTGTTGGGAGTTGTGAAGGATGTGGAAACCATCACCTGAACTCTGTAGAATACTTTGTAGAATGTAGCCATACAATTCTGCCTGTGAGAAAGGTGTTAATCAAAAAATTACAAATCGAATAATCAAATGTAGCAAGCGGTCTTCACCACTGGCATGATTCATATGGAAGGCCCATGTACCTTTGTTGGACCCCTGTATTAATTTATTGTTGACAAATCTCATAGGTTTTGAAGTCCTTCTCTGAAATCTTGTGAGATTTTGAAATAAGAATGCCAAAATTTGACAAGATAAAGAAAAAGAGTATATTTGGAAAACCAAGAAAATAGGAAGAAGAAGAAAAAGAACAGATGGGAAGAACAGCACTGTACATGTGGAATTCCAAAAAAACCCCTCAAAGTAGGCTGAGATATCAAAAGTCAGGAGGATTCAGAATGAAAGCAAAGTCATGCATTTTTAGGCATTGGAGATAAGTGAAACTGAGCCTTTTAATGGATACTCAATACTTTCTTCCCCAATAACTTAATATCTATATTTCAGGTAGCAGTGGATTAATAAAAAAAAATATGACAAGAACAGAAATGACAACTTGTTAATGTCAAAATTTATGGGCGTCTTCAGGCATAGTACTGAGTTAAGTCAGGATGATGAGCTTTGTATTCCATTTCTTCAATTATCAGGATTCCAGAAACTCTACATTTATCTGTCTATGGAGAGTCTCAGTTATCCACATCATGGTTGTCCCAAAGGTGTTTTTTTCCCCAAAAAAAGCAACTGGACTTTGTTTTTCCTTGAAGATGTTTCGCTGAAGAAGCTTGTTGGATGAGCAACAAAACTTCAGGGAAAATGTTTGAAAAACACCTTTGGGACTCTATGTCTATCTTTTGTTTGCTTTAAATATAGCATCACTTCTGTGTTGTTGGCTGTTTGGCCCTTTAGAATGGAAGAAGAAATGAAAAACAAGTAATTTGTTCTTCAGAAATACGAAGATCATTAAAACAAGCACACGAAGAACAATTCCTCTACACTTTAAAAAAATGTACATGACTAGTACAACATACAGCCGAAAGACCGTTTGCAGACTGTCAAGCACCTCGCTGCAGCCCATCATTTATTTTTTTAAAGTGAATTTCAAGCTATTGCTGGTACCCCGAAAGACATGCTGCCAAGCATCTCAGCCTTGGCCACCATCTCTAGAACTTCTGCTTTTCTGCCAATCACAGAATAGCTTTTCAGCACTCTGGGTAATTCCTTACAGCTCATAATAATTTTTAATTTATCAGTGTGGCCCTTTTCCTCCGTCAAGTTATCCTGGGCTATATATTATTACCGTTATCTGGGGGGGGGGAAATCATTTATTTATTTATTATTAATTCAATTTATATCCCGCCCTTCTCCTTACCGGACTCAGGGCGGCTAACAGCCTTATAAAACAATGCAACAATAAATATCTAATTTAAAACCAAATTAAAAAGAAATATTTGTTATGGCCTATATAATTAAAATTTCTCTTAAAAAACCCCACTAAAATTCCCTAGGCCAATCCCGCTTGTTGGAAGAGCCATGTCTTTAGGGCGCGGCGGAAGGAGGGGAGATCCGGGATCACCCGGATCTCTGGGGGTAGTTCGTTCCAGAGGGTGGGGGCTCCCA
>NW_015387066.1:283936-285106 GCF_001527695.2 Protobothrops mucrosquamatus | reverse complement strand
TCAGCGATGGAGTCAGCTGACTATGCCGAGGCGCCGGCAGCCACAGCCACTCGGTCTTGGAAGGGTTGAGCCTGAGTCTGTTCCTCCCCATCCAGACCCTTACGGCCTCCAGGCAGCGGGCCATCACGTCAAGGGCATCGTTGGGGTGGCCTGGGGTGGAGATGTACAGCTGAGTATCATCAGCGTACTGATGGAAATCATACATGGAATGCTATGTCCTTTTTTAATCTTGTGCTGGAGATGTAAACATTTTTTTTCCAGCCAGATCTCCTATTCTTACTCTTTTAGGAATGTAAGGATATAAAGGTTATTTTCAACGGCCAGAATTATTGGCAATTAATTTCTGTTTAAGAAAACATTGCATGCTTAGTTATAAAAACATGGGCAACTATTAAGCGGTACTCCTTTCCACTGAGAAAAATGGATGCAGTAGAAAAGCACCCATTTGTTGATTTCCACTTACAGCCTGAAGGAGATAGAAGATTCAGGCTCCAGTTGTGCCTCCAAATTAGTTGGAAGTGATGGACAGTTTTCTGACTCAACTCCAAAATCTGTACACATCCCTAATTTGCACTTACGGATACTATAGCAGATAAACATTAAAGTCATATAAACAAAATTCAGTTTCAAATATATCTTGGCAAAATATATAAATTCAGAAGGAGAATGTTGTGTGAAAAGAGGGAGAACCTTGTGTGAAAATAACAGGAGTGTGCCAGATAGTATTATTTTAGAGAGCCTAAAGTAAAGTAAATGTCAAAATCAGGCCAAGCCGAAAGAGGACAGTTAGAGAAAAGCAAGATATATTTAGAAATGTCACCAAACAAATCCAGCACAAATCCAAGAAGTGGAGGCCTAAAGGTCTGAGAAAAAAGTATTGGAAATATTTTGCTTCTGAGTTAAGAAACAGAAAGAAAAGTTGGAGATTGGCTGTTCCTCATCTTCTTTTGAATGAATGATGGTTTGTTGTTTTACAATTTGAAGCAGAAAAATTGGTGTTGTGAGGATAAGCCACAAGCAAATAAATGTTGATCACATTTTGGATCTTTTTATAAATTGGATCTACCTTTAATGAATGTTGTATCACATTGTTTATTTCCTTTTTTTAATGCTGGCAATGTTCTGATAGAGCAGTGATGGTGAACCTTTTTATTATTATTATTATTATTA
>NW_015387066.1:262967-281739 GCF_001527695.2 Protobothrops mucrosquamatus | reverse complement strand
GCCATCACAACATTTATTCTTTTATACAGTTTTACAAGCAGCAAAAGTTTAACATGGCAATAGCATAGTAACAGCATTTCTATTGGTGAAACCCCTTGCCAATCATTAAGAATATAGAAGCCAGAGGCCCAGAACAGGGAACAGTTGGCTGTAACATCCTGTTGGTGTAAGCTAGCTGATATCAGGCAGGTGAGGTCATTGTACCAGCCTGGGATACTTTCCCACATTGCCATAGTGATGTGACGGGAAGAGATAATGTAGAGAGAAGAAGCATGCAGGCGTTGGAAGGGCAATTTGCTGCACACGACCTCTACCTGCCCCCCACCTCTACACTCCATTCTCTTTTCTGTGTGATAGCTCTTTAGATTAGTGGTTCCCCGTACCCCTAAAACCCCTATACCCCGTACCTCTAGAACGCTTCTGATATATTCCCGCACCCCTTACAAAAGTTCAAAACAAAGGCAACGAGTTATGCACATACACTATAATTTTGAAAACCCAAGTTTTCGCACCCCCTGGAATATCGTCTCTCACATAGTTTGTCCTTACTGTCCTTTCTTTTTCCTTTTTTTTTTTGTCTTGTCTCTGTGATAGCACCAGAAGTGCAGAGGTGTCTCAGAGGAATGGGCAAGGCTTTGAGAGGCCTGATGCAGGTCTTATGTGACTTGGGGTGTGTGCTGCAGTGTGGTACAAAGCTGCTATGATCTAGGACAGGCATGTCAAACCCGCGATGTCGCGTGACGTATCGTGACTTTTTCCCCATTTGCCGGCAATGGGGTGGCCATGGTTTCGGCGTGACACATCCGGCCCATGGGCCGGCAGTTTGACATGCCTGATCTCGGAGGTATTGGCCTGGGAGACCTCAGCCTACTGCCCATCAGTGTGTGCAAATCTGTTGTAACCCAGGAGGCCTGCATCTGCTACCTGGCCCCTTGGGTCTGGAAAGCCTCGGAGACATGGGCAGGTGGGGGCATTTACAACACCTCTATTGTCGTAAGAATAGGTGGACTGCTAATTGCCCCGGTTTTCATCATTTGACTGGGGGACGCTGCAATGGCCTTATCTTAGGATACAGAGTATAAGTCTCTTCGTTTGGCATCATTGTAATTTTGAGAGTATCTTTATGAATTTTTGTCTGAATCCAATGAATTAACTATAACCAAAGATTAGGAAAAAAAATCCCCAGAAAACATTTTGGGTTTTTTTCCCCACCCCATTGAAATAGTTGCCAGGTGTTATTATTGAAGTGACCTTGGTGCCCTTTTCTGCTTCTTGGCTTGCTATCCTTGGTGCTGTCACAGCATTCTGTGCTAACTTAGAAGAAAACTAACAGCCATGAAACCATTTATTTGAGGCAGAAGTAGCACAGCTTATTTCTATCACAAGCCTCTAACTGCATGACATATTGTTAGCTTTGCCCAGCCAGGAAAAGAAACAACTGAATTAGCAAGCAAGAGGCAGGTAGGCAGAAATAATACTGATTCATGTTATGCTTGTCTAAGAACTGCAGTAGTGAAGGAAGTCTTAACAACTCTCTGCCTCACATTTTAATAGGTTGTGACCAGCCAAGCATCAAAAATGCTTTTTGGTGGATTGCGTCCCTGGGATGCTGAATATTAGGATGAATTTAGGTTTTCTTAGCAGACTAAACTATAATTGGAATGTATCTTCCAAAAAGTATATTGAGGGGTCCTTGGTGCTCTCTGAGCTTGGTTGTTTTCTTGTAGATGTTTTATTACCCAAACTATGTTAGGTGATATCATCAGTACTGGTGAGGGGTGGGGTTTGTTCTCAGTTTAAACCAGGGGTAGGCAACATTGGCTCTTTTATGACTTGTGGATTTCAACTCCCAGAATTCCTGAGCCAGCCATGCTGGCTTAGGAATTCTGGGAGTTGAAGTCCACGAGTCATAAAAGAGCCAAGATTGCCTACCCCTGGTTTAAACTATCTATCTTAACCATCTCATCCTTTGCCATCCCCTTTTGCCTTCAGTCTTTCCCAGCATCAGGGTCTTTTCCAATGAGTCCTCTCTTCATATTAGGTGGCCAAGGTATTTGAACTTCAGCTTCAATATCTGTGTTTCCAAAAAAACAGTCGGGTTTATTTCCCTTAGGATTGACTGATTTTATCTCCTTGCAGTCTAAGAGACTCTCAAGAGTTTTCTCCAGCACTACAATTCATCACAATTCACCAGCCCTTGTGTTGGCTCAGAAAATCCAGCTTTTTTTTTTTTTTTTTGCTAGATGCTGTGACTGTCTTTTATGGGAAACTAGACAATCCTTGAAGCCTTGGGTCATCTTTTTAGAGAGATTTCCGTACCAGATTCTTTAACACTTTCTAGTGTACTGCCTTCACTGGAAAAGTTGGGATGCCTCCAGAGATGGACCTTCCTTGAAAATAGCCCATGTTGCACTGTCAAACATCAGCACAGGAAATGTTTTATGATATTTCTGTTATGTCATAAACTGGTTTATGATAATTTTATGTTATGCGTTATAAGATTTGCCAAATTTTACTTCTACAGGAATCATAGGTCCCCCAAATTGGGTGCATTCTGCAAGTTAGCCCATTTGATGTACCTTGGTTCAAAATGTTTGGCCTTATGGTGCATGTTTTGACCAGTTAAAGCTTACAGGAAAGAGAAGTTTAGGAAACCCATAATCCACTGGGTCATTGTTTCAGAGATATTTCCTTACTTAAACAGAGAAAGAGACTGGCCACTAGTGGGCAAAAGAAAAACATTGGGAATGGGAGAAACGTCTGACTTCCAGCTTCCCCATTGACTTTTCTTGTAGGAAACTGGTAGGACACATTGGAAATGACGACCACATGACTGTGGCTGATTGCAGCAGAGCAACAGCACTGAAGCAGCCACAACTTTGCCAAATTTAAATCCCACAGGAGGTATGGATTATGAGATTTGGGGTAAATTCTTCCAGTTAGCTCATTTGAGATAAATTGATTCAAAAGTGGTTGCCCTACGATTCATTTGCCCAACTGAAGGTTACAAACGATCAAGCATATATGAATTGTAGTAATATGAATGACTGCATATTTATTCAGGGCTATCTTTGTTTCCAAGGAAGCCTCATTTCAATTTCGGTTGTAAAGATACCTCTGAATAAATATGAATGATATGAAATACATCTGAGACTTATGAGAGCCACTATTGAGCTATGGGACCATCACTCAATATAAGCCATATGGGTATGCTTCAGAAATAGCAATCTGATGTGTGATCACAAATGACCAATAATCTACATTTGGGGATCAGGAATCCTCTAGTCCTCTAGATCAGAGGTGTCAAACTGCCAGCCCATGGGCCGGATGCATCATAGTGAAACCGCGCCCACCCCATAGCCGGCAATGGCAAAAAAAGTCACAGTACATCGCGACACATCACGTGATGTTGCGAGTTTGACACCCCTGCTCTAGATGATGCTAAATATCTGCCAGGATCTCCAGCCAGTGTGGCCAGTGGAGTAGAATGCTGGGAATTGTAGTTCAGTAGCAGCTGGAGGACCTGAACTTCTTTATTCCTCTTTCAAACAACTGTATTAATTCTATTTAATGTACCTTGGTGCATCTGATACTAATTTAATGGTTCACTCTTATAATTAAATCAAAATAATTGTAGTAATTATATCAGAAAATTATATATTATTTTCTGAAATTCTAAGAGTGGAATGTCAAAAACAAAATTACCCTTAGAAACTATTACCACCAGTGCTTATTAGACTTAGGAGCAAGGTGACATTCTGTGTGGAGATATAAATTCTCTTTTGCGGAAAACCATGCTTTTACAGTCAAAACGTAAAATACATTGCGCTGTCAACAAAAACCTTGGGCTATCTTTTGATTTCAATAAAAGATTCCAAGATTATGCCTTAAATACCATACAGGTAGTTCTCAATTTATCACCACAATGGAGCCCACAATTTCTGTTGCTAAGTGAGATAGTTATTAAGTGAATTTTGCCCTATTTTATAACCTTTCTTGCCACAGTTATTAAGTCAGTGGTGGAGAACCTATGGCACGGGTGCCAGAGGTGGCACTCAGAGTCCTCTCTGTGGGCACACGCGCCGTCGCCCCAGTTCTAGGCCTTCAGCTGGGTTTTATAAAACCTTTTCACTTTAGGCCTCCGCCATGTGCAAAAAAAAAAAGGTTCAATCAATCAGTCAATTTCAACTTCTCGCGGGAAAAAAAAAGGTCTTGCAAAGTTGGAATTGATTGATTGAACTTTTTAGTCCCACTCAGTCTGCCGTTACCACTGCAGCCATGCCCAGCCAATGGGCCACACCCACCCAATGGGCCATGCCCACCCGGCACTCGACAATGCATAAATGGGTTTTGGGTTGCAGTTTGGGCACTCGGTCTCTAAAAGGTTTGCTATCACTGTATTAAGTGAATCACTGCAGTTGTTAAATTAGTAACAGTGAATCTGTGAATTTGGCTTTCCCAAATCTGGCTTTCCCATTGTTAAGTGAATCTGGCTTTCCCATTGACTTTGCTTGTGAAAAGAGCACAAAAGGTGATCACATGACCTTGGGACACTGCATCTGTCATAAATACAAACCAGTTGCCCAGCATCCAGATTTTAATCACTTGACCATGGGGATGCTGCAGTGGTCATAAGTGTGAAAATTGGTCATAAGTCACTTTTTCAGTGACATTGTACCTTTGAATGGTCATTAAGTAATCTGTTGTAGGTTAAGGACTACCTGTATTAGTATTCTCTCCCTCTCCCTAACAAACACACACAAATGAAAACAATGTTGCATCATTTAAAATATATAAAGGTAATTAATACTTTCTTGTCATGTTGTGTTACACGCTTTGAATATTCCTATTTTGTTCTCTCAAAAATGCAAACTTCTGCTGACCTTGGTTCATACCGCGTTGTCATGATAACCTGAATAAATGGTTTCAAAATTGTGAAGTACAATTTCAACTGGGTGGAAATGGATTTCACCTGCTAAATTCAAAGCTTATACACAAAAGAGGAGAAAGCTGCCACTTCATTCCATTGTTTTTAACTCCTATCCTCTTAGAAAGTTTGAAGCATTTGATATTCAGAAACCCTTAAATTTCTTTTCAGCTATCTGCATCTACTTGAAATATAATTATACAAGCTAAGAAGAAAACAGTATTTAACATAAAAAGTTTTTCTGAAGATTTAATTCTCCTACTTTTTTCAATTAATCTCAGTGTATTAATGTCATGCTGGATGTTGAGAAAGGCTGGGGAACACTTCTAGCATATAGTTTCCTGCCACTGGATGTTGAAAACACGGGAAAAAATGATTTCATACATCCACAAAATGTTTACAAGGCTTTTATTTACCCCAAATTTGCCCATTCCCGAAGGAGATGCTTTCCTTGACCTTTTTGTGCCACACCCAAAATATCTGAAAATCCAGGGGTAGTCAACCTTGGCTCTTTTATGACTCGTGGACTTCAACTCCCAGAATTCCTGAGCCAGCTAAGATGGGTGGGCTTCTGGCTGGGGAATTCTGGGAGTTGAAGTCCACCCATCTTAAAGTTTCCAAGGTTGAAAAACACTGCTCTAGAGCACTGACTAAAATTCCCCTGAACTCAGTCATATTGATTTTTGCAGGACCACTTTGTATTTGAATGTGGCCTCTGAAAAAAAATGCAACAAAGCCGGTGCTTTTACATATTCTGTATAAAAATAAGTTGATAACTCAGACTTTCTTCCCTTTGATTTTTTAGATTGGTTTCTATTACAGTGACGTTATAATTTTATACACGGTTTGTAAAAGTGCTTTAAAATGACCTCCCTCCCCCCCCCGGCTTCTATGTAGGATGATCATCTAGAAAATGAATCTGGCACTGCTAAGAATAGGTTTAATTTTCAGAGAGTTTTCTTTCTTTCTTTCTTTCTTTTTAAGAGTTTGAAATTTGGGGAATAGTGTTGGAGAGAGAGCACTGAAACTACGGAAGAAGGATTTTGTTGGGAAGGCAACAAAATATCAGGAAAGTTTAATGGTGGATGCAGGGGAAAATTTTCTGCAGCAAAAGGGAGAGACTAAAATTAGTTTAAAGAGCAATCACATCAATATTAACTGCTGTCGGAGAATGTTACTTTTTTCTATAACATTTTATTTCTGCACAAAGTCTGGCTCAATTTAACTCCCTGCTCACGTCAACAACTCTTCTCGGCAAGCAAATTGAGAAAAATCAGTCCAAATGCTCTTTTAAGTATATAAAAAAATCCCTGTCTTCTTTCGGAGGAGTATTTTCCCATGGTTTTCTTTTCTCTTTTCTCTTTTCTTGACTACCCTGACTGGATTGGCCTGTGGGTTCTTAAAAGATCTGACAGAAATTCATTGTAAGACACTGCTTCATATTTTTCCCTTATATTAAAAAGCATTAAAGTGAAAAGCTGGAGTATTCCACGAATAACAAGTGAATGAATTACATTCTGCTCCACTCTGAATTCCACCCCATGGATATGCTCAGATGCAGCAAAATAATTCATTGGATATAGTAGCACATATGATTAGTGAGGTCAGATGTGGGGCGAATTGTATTAGGCAATCAGGCAGAACTACAAAAACAATGGTTTATTAAGAGAACAAGGACAATATTCTGTGAGTAGGCTTTCTTTCTAGAAAATTAAATTTATGGCTCTATCTTACGTTGGCCTTGCAAGTCTGGGCTTGCCTTCTGGTAACTTCTCTAACTTTCCTTCCATTTCTAAATATTTTAGGACTGAGGGATTACTGTTTTTCAAGACCCTGGGAAGGTAATAAGGAAGGGGGAATGTTTTGTTTGTCCTCAAGACTGCCACATTTTCCTGTGCAAAAACTGGGCCATTCAGATTGCAAAGTGAGAACATTTTTCTTCTATACTCAGTATATCAACTGTAGATATATAGATTTTCAGGTAATAATTTTGGCTTCATTCGGGTGTGCATGGATCCATATCTAACTCTACTTTGTAAATTTGAAGGATTTTGGTGGCATTCTTTTTTTTTTCTCAGCCAGGTTGGCAGATGATTTTCCTCTCTGACTAATAAAACACCTGATCTTCTACGTTCAGCATCACCAAGAACTTTACATGTTGGGTAAACACATCCTTAAGGTATCGTCTCCTCTTCAGTCTCAGCATATTTCTCTGGATCACATCCGACATCACTCTTCAGCAAACCTCTCTGTTATTGACCTCCACCCTTCAGCATTACAAACATTTTCCAATCTAGTTCACCTTTACCAACCAGTACTGTTCTTATTAAAACCATAGATCTTTACTTATCTACTACAGTTTAGTTCAGGAGTGTCAAACTCACAACGTCACGTGATGCGTCGTGACGCATCGCAACTTTTTTGCCATTGCCGGCATGGGGTGGGTGTGGTTTGGCTGATGATGCATCCGGCCTGCGGGCCAGCAGTTTTACACCCCTGGTTTAGTTGCTAATTATTGCTTCTATTCCAAATTTCCTTCCGTCTATTTCCAAGAGTCTTTTCTAATGATTTTTTTCCCTAGGCCAGTGGTGGCGAACTTATGGCATGCGTGCCAGAGGTGGCACTTGGAGCCCTCTCTGTGGGCACATGTGCCGTTGCCCCAGCCTTGCCTCCCTCGCGACCCCTTCCTCACCAGCAGCCCCCCTGGAGGAGAGTTGCCCCCTGAGTGTGGCCCACACAGAGCAGTCCAGCCAAGGACATGGCAGCCAGGCAGTGTAGACAAAGCTCTGCCCTCACGCCCCATCGCGCACAGTTGATGCTGTGGGGCGCGGGCAGAAGACGTGGCCGCTATGGCGCTGCTCGGCTGCCTAGGTGATCTGCGGCGGGCCTTGGAGGCGGTGAGTGGCCCTGCAGGCAGGTGGGGTGGGGATGGAGCAGGGGCGGGGCAGGGGGTGGAGCGGGGGTGGGGTCAGTTTTTGGGCACTTGGTCTCTAAAAGGTTCGCCATCACTGCCCTAGGCTCTATCTTCAAAACCCATCTGCTGCCCCTCCTTTCTCTACTGTATATCTTACCAAATCTATTTGTGTTCATTTTTCCTACCAGCAAAAGCTAACACAAACTAGCATCAAGCTTTAGTTTGAGTCTCTTCATTGATGACTACATGCATATATGATGAGCCATCAAAAGCCATGAAAATTGCAATTGTGTTACAACTATCTTAATAAAAATATTAAAATCAGGTAGCAACTGCTATCTATCTATCTATCTATCTATCTATCTATCTATCTATCTATCTATCTATCTATCTATCTATCTATCTATCTATCTATCTATCTATCTATCTACCTACCTACCTACCTACCTACCTACCTACCTTCCTTCCTTCCTTCCTTCCTTCCTTCCTTCCTTCCATACCAACTTTGGGGATGGCACTGAAAACTTAATTCTGGTCATTTTCTGGAGAAAATGCTACCTCAAGCATTGATCAACCTTGTTGACAATGTTTTGGAATTAACCTATGCCCAGAATTTTGTAAAGGATAAATAGGGACTACTAACAGATGGTTAGGATATATTTATTTCAACTACTTGTCCACATTTGGGGAATAATTCTGATGCAATATTTCCCCAGACACAAATTTGTGAAATTATTTAGAACTGTGCTTATTTTTGTTAAATGTGTGAGAGAACTGGGTACTTGCATATTTCTTTTTCTGGAAAATATTTTGCATGTTCAAGAAAACAAAACAGCCCAGAAAGGAAAACTCCAGGACTTTTCTTTCCCCCAATAGACACTTTTCTTCCTGAAACAATCATTTGGCCATGTGTAGATTTACGGAAAAGCTTAATATGACAATATGTTAGGGAAAAGATAATTTCTAACATCATTTCTGCATTTAGACATTCAGTTATGAATACATAGAGCTAAATGTATGCATTCACATCCTATACCTAGTGTCTTTGAGTTAATGACACTTTGCATTTTTTTTTTGTTTATTGCAGAGATTTGAGAGGCAGTTGTAAGGGTGTTTGCGCTAACAGAAACCAGGACTCATTGTCTTATCTTTTGAGCTCTTTATACTAAACTTTGAAAAATATTTGTAGTAAACTGTGTATGTAGAGCGATTGGGCAACATGTACATATCCCCATATCTCCCAAATCTGTTTACTCTTTTGCATATCCAGGCAAATGCTTATTCAGCTTTCAATCGCCTGGAATATTAGCATTTTATTTTAAAGTTTTTCCTGCTTATTTGCTGTAAGAGAACAGCATTTTCCCATTGTGGCCATTTATTTAGAATTCAGTCATTTTCATCACCCCCGAACATGCACAGTTTCTAGCCTTTTGTGTTCTCCCAACTGCCCCAACTATTTTCATGCTAGTTTTTCTTGATGGTGCTTCTATACTTATCCATCTGACCAGATACATTTTCGACACCAAGGGTATTTCATAGTGTTCTGAAAGATGCTCTTCTGACTATTGATAATACTAATAGCTGTTTAATCCTATGCAGAGTTGCACATGGGTGAACTTATTGATTTCCGTGGATTTAGACATCTTAACAGAGGGATTCGGTTCGCTTTCTGAAGTATAGGTTGATTTAATTACGATGTTCTTCGTATGAAATAGCTGCAGCTAATTCTATTGCGGAACATAGCTCCAAATTGCATATTGTACTGTGTGATTTGGCTGTCAATCTCCTCCACTGATACTTCACAGAAAGTATGTCATCTATGCATGTTTCTGGCACTGAGACCATTAGTTTTATCAAGGAAAAAAAAATCAATGTAAAAGTTGGGGGAATATGGCTGCCTGAGATTTCTAACTGTTAGTACTTTCTATTTTAAAGCCTGAATTCTTTAGGGCTCAAACGGACCTTAATAAAAGATTATTTTATTCATCTTTTTGTGTGCTTGTTCTTCCATCGTACTTGCCAGAGTGCTGTCCTAAGGGGAGAAAAAAAAAATCCCGATTCCTTTGCATTTATAAATAATGGCTGGATCTTGCCGATAGAGATTGAGGCATTGCAATGCTTTGTACAAAATTAGTGTCCTGAATTCAAGGCCTGATGCCTGGCCTCCACAGATCTTCAAAGGAACAAGTTTCAAATACTACATATATAAAAATGGAAGGCAATGATTATTTTTAATTAAATTAAATATAATGGAAATAAGTTCATGCTCAGTTTTGTCATGATGCACCACACTATTTTTTTAAATTCAGCTCACTTTTTGAAAATCAAATACTATTCTCAGACCAGAAAAAGGAGTTCACGAATCTAGATTACATTTGTAGCAGCAAGCCAACAATAAAAGATTCATTAAATTGACTTCTGCAATTTTGACCTGAATAAAACTGGTCCTGTTTGTGCTGTAAGTCTTTGTTATATACATTTCAATTTATATACCCAGGTTCCAATGTCCAACATGCTAAGTATTGTGAATTCCATATTTTTGAAACATTTACTATCTCTGATTCTGAGTATATCTTACAGGAGACAAGAGCTGTTCAAAGATTTCGTTTCCTCACTAAGAAGCTTTTGACTATCCTGAATCAAAATGGTCAAGAAAATATGATTTCTGGAATTCTTTCCAGTTGCCTTACTAGCAGTGGTCCTAAGAGACATCTGTACTCATATACATTAATCTTATCTGGGTGTGTTTATATGTATATTGGTGTGTGTTGTGTAAGCACTTATATGTTGCGTCTGCATGTGTGAGAAAGTGTAATCAAATGGGTGAATATGCTACCGTACATGTGTGTTTCTGCTCTCATCTCATGTTTGTGTGTGTATCCTGGGAAAGATGGACAACCAGCACATGTTCTTCTTTGAGTCACATGATCGATGAAGAGGGAGGGGAGATTTAGAATGGAGCAGTTGGCAGCATTCTGAGTGGTGGTCCAAGAGCTTTCCCATTGGAAAGAGAGAGAGTGAGTGAGAGAGAGAGAGAGAGAGGGAGAGAAAATACCTGGAAAATAAAAAGGCACCTTCCCTTCTCTCCCTTTGCTTTTTCTATGACTTAATGGCTATATTTTCTCTTGCTTCTTCATTACCATAGTTACTTGGACTCGGTTCGTAACACTGAAAATTGACATTAAACTATCTACCTACAATGCAGCACAAAACACTATTGATCCATTATCCATCACTGTTGCATTTCAAACAACAGCAGTAAGAGTGGTAGTAATAGTTTTATATATTTATTTAATTTATATGCCACCCATCTCACCAGAGGCAACTCTAGACGGTTTATAACCAAGGTGAACAAAGATGGCAAGAGGCAGAGCAAAATACACACGGGCAGAGATAGAGTCTTATCTCACTCCATTATCTACCTCCAGTATAAAATGCCTCCATCAGGGCCTTAGGACAATTGGCAGAACCAGGTCTTCACGCACTTATGGAAGGTCAAAAGGGTGGGTGTGGATTGCACCTCAAGGGGCATGATGTCCCATAGGGCAGGGGTCCCCAACCCCCAGTCCATGGACCAGTACCGGGCCGTGGCATGCCAGCAACCAGTCCGCACAAACATGCAAAGCCCCATCCATGGGATGCAGCGGAAAAACTTTTCATGGAACCGGTCCCTGGTGCCCAAAAGGTTGGGGACCTCTGCCATAGGGCATGCTGTAGCAGAAAAGGATCTTCTTCTGGACTCCACCAGCTGGAATTTCTTGACCAACGGGGTCCACCGTATGGCCCTTCTCGTGGCACAGGTGGGACGAGGCAATTCCATTGGGGTGAGACAGTTCCTCAGGCAATCTGGAGGGCTACCTTTCCATGTGTACAATGTGTATTATATTCTCCTTGCTAACACCATGCTTAAATACTGTGTGTATATTCCAATCTTTTTTTTTCTTTCAGAGGTGTCCATGGTCATTTCAATGGTAAGCGTCCTTGGGCCTTAGGAGATGAGTGCATTGTTGAGCTTATGGCTGAGATTGTGGGTAAGAAAAGATTACTTTAAATGCTTTTTCTCCAACTTTATGCTTTTCTTTGTAGATGTTTCTGGCCTTTTTTTCTGCTCTGATTGCTTCTCACTAAGCATGTGAAGTTAACACTGCATTTTAAAATGGTGAAGTGCAAAGATTTAATGCAGACAACACTATATGAGCAAATGTATGTCCTTACACTAATTGGAGTCTGGGTTCGCCATGAACGACTTGTTCTAAAGGAAACTTGGCATCCCTACAAATGTACATGCATGTCACAGGGAATCAATTATCATTCCTTTTGTTTACAAAGCAATGGTTGCCTGTTACATGATAATGTCTTTAATTGCTTCAAGAGAACCAAATGCTCACATGGAATTAATGTGGCAGAATATGATCTATAAAATGATTCGGAGATTGTTTACAGGCAAAGAAAGGATCTGGGCAGTTACCTGCAGAAATCAGTATTTCTCTAGGACAGGGGTAGGCAACCTGGGATCTTTTATCAGTCATGGACTTCAACTCCCAGAATTCCTGAGCCGTCGTGGACTTCAACTCCCAGAATTCCTGAGTCAGCATGGCTGGCTCAGGAATTCTGGGAGCTGAAGTCCACGAGTGATAAAAGAGCCAAGGTTGCCTACCCCTGCTCTAGGAGATGCACAATCAGTTCCTAAAACTAGTCACAAAAGCAGTGGATATCCTTTCCAGGTGAAGGAATGGCACTGAACAGTTCTGGCATAAATTATTGTACTGTGAGTGACATGAAAATGCATTATCCCTAGAAATGTACATTGTTATGAATGCGAATAATAATTATCCTGATTATAAAGTCTATTGTTTTGCCAATTAAATTTTGTATGAGCATGCTAGTAGTCTTTCATATCTAAGTTTAAGGAAATGCTCTACTTTCAAGAGATGCTGGACTATTTCTAAAATCAGCCTTGCTCTATATTAGCCAAATATGTCTTTTTTTATTGAGCTAAGCATTGAAATTCCAAAACTCATTTTCCTTTTTGAGTTTACCTTGGAAAGCCCTGATTAAACGATGCATAAACTGAAGGGCGCATTTTCCAAAATAAGAGCTGAATGTTTTTTCTATTCCTTTCCATAAGTATGCTTTTATACACATTATAAGATGGACGTACCTGAACAAATAGAAAAAGTGTGTGGTTCCATTTTGTTTCAAGACTGCCGAGTTGAACTGTAAGCAGTACCATCACTGTTGGTTTGGGTATAATTTACAGGTTTGCTGTAAAATAGTAACACAGAGAATCGTTCAAGAGTGTTGGGAAAAAATGCCTATAACAAAAAAAAAGTACCACGTTCTTTTCTTTATTTTAGGAGGGCTTTTTTCTCTTGGTAGTCATTTGAAGTGACTGGCTGTCAGATATAGCAATAATTTAGAGGCTTAAAAAAAACAGAAGAAAAGAAAATATGTAATTCCAAATGCATCATGGAAACATCCTTGATTAATTTTGGTTGCCTATCACATTTCTTCTATCTGTATTTTAATATTTTATTTTTTAATATTTAATATTTTTGCATAATAGTCTTCCTAATAAGCCTTCTATTGTGTACTTACTATTTATCAATAGATTCATGTATATTATAATTGCTGTAGAATTCATTCCTAAAGAGCAAAAAAATATATATGTAATTGATGGATGGATTTATTTTGCGTATTCATGTATTACTGTAATTTACACTGGACTTTTGGTTTGTTACACAGAACAACACAAAAAATATAGCCACAAAAATAAAATATTAAAACAAGAATAAATGATAAATGAAAAAGGTACAGATATCAGGCACTTTTCAGTCCTTGAATGTTCTCTGGAACAAAGTTGTTTAGTAATTTCTGCAAAACCATTAATCGGCATGGTATATGGGCTGCAACTGAAAAACTTTGCTTGTAAGTCTCTGTTCCAGGGAACTGCCAGAAAATGTTGGTAAATATTACATACTGGGTGAATCAGATTTGTCATAGAAGGCAGTCTTATAACTAGCTAGGTACCAAGCCATATTAAAACTAGCATTTTTAATTGCACCCCAAAATTTATTAGCATCGATCCAAATAACACAGAACAAGTATTATTTGGCAGCCCTCGGTCTTTATCACATGAACAAGTGTTATTTTTGGCAGCCCTCGGTCTTTATCACATGAACTATTAAATTTGGCAGCTTCTGATTTTTTCTTGGAGGAAGGTCCCAGGTAGAGCGCACTGAAGTGATCCAAATATATAATGATCACCAGACAAGCAGTGTTGCTGGACCACCCTCTTCAAGTCTACCAGACAGATTTGGGCAAATATGTCCTTGGCCTTTTATCTGCCTATCTAGGAATAACTGAACTCTGCCTGCATATAGAATTCTACTCCATGCAGAGTTATCACCAGGGTTGGCAGATAATCCTGCACAAACAGTAACTTGGCTTTATTGTAATTCAGCTTCATCCTATTTTGTCTCAGAGACCTCAACCGTCTTCAAGCACTGAGTCAGGACTTTCACAGCATCTCTGGCTCAGCCTGTGTAGAAATTTGAAACAGATGATATCTCACTCTGAACCAATGAATAACCTCTCGGTAATTTCATATAGATGTGAAAAAGTCAAGGAGACAGACATGAGCGCACAGCCAGCCTGATTTCTCTTCGCCTATTGTTACTAGATGGAACTGCCCATTCAGGAAAAAGTGAAACCACTGAAGTCCAGTGTCCCAATCCCCATTGGTTGCAGGAAATGCAAGAGGATACCATGATCAATGGAATCAAATATTAATGAGTGTCTGTTGGGATTAGGAGGAATGTATTCCTCCATTCAAGCCCCAGTGAAAATAACCATCCTGAGCACCCAGTAATATATACATCCCATACTCATTCTAAGTCCTGACTGAAAGTGGTCTACATAATTCACTTTGGTGGCAATCTATAAATGGGGCTCCACCATCTTCTCAACATTACTTAAAATAACAATGGCTGATCCAGCCAAGGCTTCTTGAGGACAGGCAGTACCACTGTCTCCTTGAAACTGGGTGCAATACTTCTTCTCTCATAGAAGTGTTGACCATCTCCTAGCCCCAGTCCATCACATTTCTCCTAGGATTTCCAAGGAACCAGAAGAGTTATGGATCAAGATGACATAGTTTATTCTATAGTGTACCCTTTCCACTCCATTGGAGTCCGCAACCTAAAAAGAAGACATTGTTTCAAGGATTTTTATCAGATTCTATCATTGTAATATGATGAAACCAATTATACTAGTCCAGCAGAAGGTCTTCCTGCCCATCCTTCCATAATGGGGGATGGGAAATTTTAAACAAAGTGTTTGGATGAGAGTCTGCCTGTGCATTAATATCAGATAAGTGCAAGCATCTTAATATACATGAGATATATTTTGATATGTAGGTATTCCTCGACTTACAACAATTTGTTTAGTGACCAGTCAAAGTTACAACGGCACTAAAAAAAGTCACTTATGCATTTTTCACACTTACGATCATTGTAGCCTCCTTATGGCCCACTTGATCAAAATTCAAATACTTAGTAGCTGCTTCATATTTATGACCGTTGCAGTGTCCTGTGTGTGTGTGTGTTATGTGATCACCTTTTGCGACCTTCTAACAAGCAAAGTCAATGGAGAAGCCAGAGTCACTTAACAACAATGTCACTAATTTAACAACTGCAATGATTCACTTAACAACTGTGGCAAGAAAGGTCATAAAATGGGCCAAAACCCACTTTAAAAATGTCTCACTTGGCAACATAAATGTTGGGCTCAATTGTGGTCCTAAGTCGGGGACTACCTATATATGATACGATATAGGTCTGACCATGAGTTTGTACTCTGTGCTTAGTCAGATTTACTTTTTGTCTTTCTATACTCCCACTCCTGGCCGTGTTGCTACTACTACTTTGTCACCTGGAGAGATCCTAAGTTAAGCAAGGATCTACCTGCTCAGCAAAGAGATGTTTCCTTTGCTTGTTGGTCTCTGACCTATGAATCCTGCCTTAGCAATGGGCATTTAAGACAGGAGGAAAGATTCTTTGCACTTTGCAGACATGTTAGTTATTATTTTGGAAGGTCTAGTTTGGCTAAATTATATAACTTAATCCCAGAAGAGATCAGGCAGGTTTCTATCTTTATTTTTACCTTATTGTTATTTTGTCTTGGTTTGGCTGGACTTCATGTTTTATGTCATCTTGTTCTTGTGGATGCTTTAATATTCCTATAGGATATCATGAAAGCCACTGACAGTCACTTAGATTGGGATGGGCTAGAAATCGAATAAATGAGTAAAGCTCTAAATAAAGCTCTAACTAAGGAGAAACTTCCTGACAGTGAGAACAATTAACCAGTGAAACAACCTGCCTCCAGAAGCGGTGAATGCTCCAACACTGGAAGTTTTTAAGAAGAGACAGGACAGCCATTTGTCTGAAATGGTATAGGGTTTCCTGCCTGAGCAGGGGGTTGGACTAGATGACCTTCAAGGTCCCTTCCAACTTTACTGTTATTATTATTATTATTAAATGATGTGGCCACAGGAAGGCAGTCCTTACATCCAGTCCTACCTCCTCCTCCTCTTCCTCACTCAACTCATCATCCCCCCTCTTGCACAGTAATTGATACCCATGAGAATCTCCAGTCATTGTAATACTCTCTCTTATCTCACATCTTATTTAACTTAGGTTGTCCTACTTTTGTGGCTTCTGTATTATGCAAAGTTGAGTGTCCCAACCTTTCTTGAGCTGCTGGTTTTACCTTAGAGCAGTGGTTCTCAACCTTTTTAATGCCGCGACCCCAACTGGTCGTAAGTCGAGGACTAAACCGGTCGTAAGTCGAGGACTAAACCGGTCGTAAGTCGAGGACTGAACCAGTCGTAAGTCGAGGACTACCCAACCCATCATAAGTCAAGGACTTTCCCTGCCCAGGAGCGCCGCACATGCGTGGTTCCGCCCCCTGCGCCGGCTGAGGCGTAGCTGGCAAGAGGCAGAGACGGAGCAGGCCGACCACCAGCTGGCCCAGCCCAAGGGAGGTAAGGCACCCGCCGGAAAAGGGGAAAAAAATGGCGGACAAAAAAAATGGCGGACAAAAAAAATGGCGGACAGCCTTGCTTGGCGACCCCCGTGAAATGGTCGATCGACCCCAAATGGGGTCCCGACCCACAGGTTGAGAACCACTGCCTTAGAGAATCAGATCTGCTCCATATCTCTGGAGTTATATGCCTCACACAGTTCACTCCTGCAGAGCAACCCATCCTGGTCTCATTAAGGTCTTCAGAAAGGTTTTGTTGCCACTGTCCATTTTGCAAATAAGGACAAATAGGGGTCCACAAAACAGCAGTGCTGCCTGGGAGGAAATCAAAGTACGGAGAGCATAGCAACAAACAAAGCAATTACTGGCTGTGAATGTAACAGGAGAAAATGTAATGTAAAATCTGCCAGACAGCCAATAAATCTGTTTTTTTACACATTGCTTGTTCCTTTGGTCAGAAAAAAAAAAGAAATCTGTTTTTTTCTTTATCTGAGTTTTGCAATGAAATGTAATGTCACTTCTCAAGCAAAAGGAGTAAAAAAAAAAAAAGCTTCCTCATGCAATACTAGATACAGCTTTCATATATTTTTCCAGTGCACACTTCTTTGAATATAAGTGGACTTTTATAATTTGGAGTGGCATGTATATTGTTGTTGTAATAGTTTATTATTTCATTGTTTGTGGCACAATCAGCCAAATGTTCAGACTGAATTTGGCATTTCTGTCTGCTTACCTATCAAGTCCTTCCCAGGGACCTAAGATAGGCAGATGTTGTTTGATGGTGTTAAATTTAAGCAGGATGTAAGCTATTCCAAGTAAAGTTGCCTTTTACAATTGATGGATGGTGATTTGGTCAATGCTGCTGGTTTTCCAGTGGTGTTCCAGATGTTTTGGGATTGCACCCTAGGCGCCTATTACTCTTGGTGCTACCTTTGCTTTCTTTTGCTACCGTCATTCTGTTTCTTATTATTGATGACAGTTATATTTTTATTTATTATGTTTGTTTTCAAAACAGCACTTGAGTCCATTTTCTGCCTCAGCACAGATTGTGAATTGAATAGCGTCCTTTCAATCATTTGTAATTTCTTGGTTTGAGAATCATATTTTAATTTCCTGTTAAGTTTGAGGTTTTATTTCTTAACTCAGATTTGCACTCATGATACCATTGAATTTGCTGATCTCTCAGTGCTACCAGTTACCATCTTATTCTCCTTCTTCTGCAGGTTATTTTTCATCCCCCTGCCCTCAGTGGTTTTATATGTATTCCGCTATGTATTCTAGATGGACAGTGATTAATATTTATATGTAAGGGTGTAGTTATATACATATGTTTGTTATAGCATGTCTATATGTGTGTTTTGAGAGCAGGCAACAGAATTCATTTTTAATGTGCGCCAGTGTGCCCACAGTAAAAAAATGACTGTAAAGGTTACCTTACCTTACGTTACGTTACCTTACTTTAGGGGTAGGGTTGCCAGGTGTCCACTATTTGAGTGGACAGTCCACTTTTTTCACATTATGTTCACTATTTTTCTTCACAAAATAGTGGACTTTTTTTTATTCAAAAGCTTTATGATGAAATGGTACGTAATCTAAAGCTGTACAGTCTACTTTTTTTACTACTTAACCCCCCCTCCGCTTGTCCGCTATTTTTTGGAAGCAGACGTGGCAACCCTATTTAGGGTTAGTCAACCTTGGCTCTTTTATGACTCGTGGACTTCAACTCCCAGAATTCCTGAGCCAGCTATGCTGGCTCAGGAATTCTGGGAGTTGAAGTCCACGAGTCATAAAAGAGCCAAGGTTGACTACCCCTGCCTTACCTTATCATCTTACCTTACCTTAATCTAAAGTCCAAAGGGTGATTGGCATTCAACTTCCAAGCTTAT
>NW_015387066.1:185308-262867 GCF_001527695.2 Protobothrops mucrosquamatus | reverse complement strand
AAAAAAAAAAAAAAAAAGCAAGTACAGGATAAAACCTGACTGAAATATTCTCTGCTCACTGTGGTATTTTCAGTAAATGTTCGTTTTCATTTAAAAAGATGCACTATATTACCTGAAAGGAAGGTGTTTGGTTTATTTAATGCACTTGTCATATAAAAATAAACTAATTTAAATAGTTTTGTTGTTGATGTTTAACATTTTACAGAGGAGGAGGAGGAGGAGAAGGAACGGCTGGGGCTGCAAAACAGAAAGTGAATATTGTGTCTCGTGGGATTTATTCAGGGATAGAATAAAGACTGGAAATAGCATTTCTTTTTGCAATTTAAAGGTTTATGCCTCTATAATACCTGGCTTTTTAAATGAGCACACATTTTCTTTTAAATGAAGGCTGCAATTGTGAAATACAAAATCAAGGTCATTGAAGGCCTGGACCCTCAGTCCATTTTCCACTTCTAGTTAATATGCTGAGCAATGTAAGAAGGAAAAAAACATTTTGTGGATCTCTCCCCCCCTTTTTTCCTTCTGCATTTTATTAATGTACTATAACCTTGTCAGTATTATCTTTTGATGGGATGAAATTATCCTATTTCTCATTTCCTACACTTGTGTTCGGTGAATATAATGAATACTTTCCAAAGTTACAGTAAAAGTAATGACCAAAGTCTGGTGTATATCTGTGTGTCTGCGTTTTCCTTCACAAAGAAGATTTATAAGGACATCTGGGTATTTAGGCTGTCCGCAAATTTTTTGTGGTGGATGAATAATGAGACCAAGGGAACAAACTTTATTTTGTCTACTGGACACTTGTTATTGAATATTGTAATAGCTTAATTGGATCATAGAAACATTACTTCCGAAATGTGGCACATGCTGTGAAACATCACCATTTTCCTAGGGCATACATAAACTGTTTTGTTGTCACGGAAATCTGATAAAATGCTTTTAATAAATATACCATTGTAAAGAAGCCCACATGAAAAATGTGATGCCATATTCAATACAGGATATTGGCAGACTTCTAAAGGTGAACTTCAGATTAACCATTTATTTCTCAGCTCTGTGCTTTATTCTGTAAATGACAGAAAGTGGTTGTATTTATTTTTCCAACACACTTTGAAAGAAAATCAGTCAGGCTATAAATGGACCAGGTCTTGTTTTACTACTTTATCCATACTGGGTTAATAAAGTTGTAGCAAAATATTTTTAAGATTTTCGACTTTCATTTTTAGAATATACTAACATGACTCTTGAGGGAACAAGAAGGTGGAGTAAAAAAAGAAGATGACAGCTCTTATCAAACTGACAGAGGGTATTATTGCTGCAAGGTCTTTTTTGTGGGTCTTATGGAGTGTTGTACCACTCAGCGTACATCACTACTAATTTTATCAAAAGCCCTGAAGATCTATTTATTTACTCACGATTTCCTTGGACCAAGTTTCTTCGCATTTAGAACCCAGATTAATTCTATTATTTTGAAAGTGCTTGAGGAAGATTGTGTAATCATTTTAACTTAGGTTTTTAAAATGTTTTGCTACACATTACTGTACATCATTTTTTTTAATTTTGTAAGCCACTCGGAGAGAAATTGTGATGAGGATAAAGCAGATATCTTGAACCTAGTTCTGTACATGCATTGAATTGGAACATACCCTTCTAGAATACAAATGCTGAGGGACAGTGTGTTAGGACAACAATAAACACATTGCCAGAGCACATTGCTTTCTAGCCCGGAAACTAGCATTATTTACCAACAGAAGTTCAATCGTTAAGTTAATAGAGTGCCAATGAAAAGTATTTAGAAAGGAACAGAAGGGAAATCAAGAGAGTTATCCTAACCCTGCTCCCCCAAGACATACCCAATTCCAGCAACCGTTCCTTATATGTTTTAGCCTCCAGTCCCCTAATCATTTTTGTTGCTCTTCTCTGTACTCTTTCTAGAGTCTCAACATCATTTTACATCGTGGTGACCAAAACTGGATGCAGTATTCCAAGTGTGCCCTTACCAAGGCATTGTAAAGTGGTATTAATACTTCACGTGATCTTGATTCTATCCCTCTGTTAATGCAGCCTAGCAGTGTGTTGGCTTTTTTGGCAGCTGCAGCACACTGCTGGCTCATATTCAAGTGATTGTCCACTAGGACTCCGAGATCCCTCTCACAGTTACTACTATTGAGCAAGTTACCCCCTATACTATATCTGTACATTTGGTTTTTCTTGCCTAAATGTAGAACCTTACTTTTTTCACCACTGAATTTCATTTTGTTAGATGGTGCCCAGTGTTGTTTGATGCCATTCTTATTTTTTAACAAGGCTGCATTTTCAATAGAAGACAATATATAGCTCAGGATTGAATTCTCTGAGTGTGGTTGTTTTCTTGCAGATGTTTCATTACACAACTAGGTAATGTCATCTGTGCTAAAAGTGGGTTGGGTTTGTTTTCTGTTTATAGACCAGTGGCTTGTTCTGTCAGTATTGGTGGAAATGGTCTTGATGATTCCTTGATTGGGCTATTGGTAGCTGTTTGATTGCTGATGTAGTATTAATCTTGGTGTTAATCTCTGCTTATCTCTATGTGAATTGCTGGCAAGGAGGTGTTGTGGTCTTTTAGCTTTTTGATTGTCTCTTTTGAATGGTATGCAGATGTTGCATTTGAGGGAGCTATGTGAAAACTCCACTGCTGAACATCAGAGAAGCTATAGTATTGTTTAAGTTCTCCACTATGCTTTTTTTTCATTAAAATTATCTGCTGTTTCTTCCCTTTCAACATCTCACCTTTTTATCATCAGCCCTCAGGTTTTCTTGCTATTTTCTATCTTGAGAGATGCACCTTAAAAATGTGCTTAACAAGTCAGACTAAAATGTGAAGGTTCTTAAAAGGCTTTTCTGATTAGCAGGTATATGTTCATCTAGATTGTGAGGGATAATTGTTCTTTCCTTTTTAATATGAATTCACTTGTCCTTTTCTCTTACCAGATCAACTAATAGAAATTGGAATGGATGTTGCTATTCATAGTGTGTTGGGAAAATCCATTAGTAGTGGCTGCGATGTCCATTTAGCTGTGTTTTTAATAACATCAGAATTCTGGATTCCGGGCTCAGAACCAGTTATAAATCAATGTTATATTTGCTGAAATAAAGTTTTGAGCAAGCTTTAAGCAAAGTCTTCATTTTTATTGGAATGCATTTTGCAGTGATCATTGTAATAAAAGATTATTGCCTTTAGCACAGTTGGAAGTCCTCAACTTGTAACAGCAATTGGGGCCTTAATTTCCATCACTAAGTGCTGTGACCATAAATCCCTGCAGTTCCAGTTGCTGTTGTTAATCAAATCCCATATCGATAATCAACTTTCTGCCAGCTTCCCACAACCAAAATCAGTGAGGAAGGCAGCAGAAAGTTTTAATCCCAGACTGGCAGGCAAGTGGCTGCTGCCAGAAAAGTGCAGGAGAGGGTCAACAAGTGTGTGCGAGGGTTGGGTGGGGAGGGTGTGTGAGAAATGTGGGGGTTGGGGAGGGTGCACAAGAGATGTAGGTTGGGGATGTGAGGGAGTACACAAGAAGCATGGCACAGGTTGGGTAGTATGCAAGGGGATGTGCAAAGGGCATAGGTTGGGGAAGTTGCATTAGAAGCACGGATTTGGGGAGGGTGCACAGGGTTGTACAAGTGGCCAGTGTGGCACAAATGCAGAAGGGTTGTGGGAAGGTGCATGGGTGGGGGAGATTGAACCCAGTGAGTTGCAACTTTCCCTGCCAGCTTCCCAATAGAATTTCTGGGGAAGCTGGCAGGAAAAGTTGGAAATTGTGATCACATGATCACAGTGTATTGCAACCGGTCACAAGTGTGAACTGTCTGCCAAAGACCCAGATTGTGATTTCATGGCTGCGGGGAAATTTGGATGGCCAGAACTCTGAAGACTGATCATAACTGGCATTCACTTCGCACCATTGTAACTTGGAATAGCTGTAAGTGGAGGACTACCTTTTAATTTGTCATATGGAAAATGTATTTTTAAACAGAAACACATTCCTGCTGAATTTGAACAAAGTGTTCATGATGAAAGCTAATCAACAGATGGATTTTAAGGAAGGAAATCTTGCTGCCTCATTATCTACTTCATTTGCCCCACTAGACTGGTTAAAAAATAAATATTTTCCTGCTAAAGTAGCGTGTTGAGCTGGTCAGGGAAACATTTTCGTTTCATTGGTCCATTGTGACACATCAAAGACATATTTACCTTTCAGTCATTCGAGAGACTTTGACAGCAAGCTCACCTCATGGGGGTTTGAACTTCATTGGAACAGACCTTGCGTAGGGCAAAAGGGAAAAAAAAGGAAACATCTGTGTAATTGCTTTTCAGGGGCTCGTAATGAAGAGGTAGCATTAATGAATGGTTTGACAGTTAATCTACATCTCCTAATGGTAAGTCATAATAACCTACATATTATCTAGCTAGATGAAACTATGCCATAGATAGTCCAGAATTTGTTTGTGCATCTGTTGAGACATCAGTACAATGTGGTACCTCTAGCTGGATTAAAATTTGTCCCTTGGTATTTGGTTTAGGAATTCTGAAGAGTGTACTAAAATAACTATCCTGGGTTTACAAACAAGCCAAAACAAAACAAAAAAAGGGGCTATGCAAATCTAATGTGAAGATTGGCATAAGTGATAGTAGTGATGGCATGGAGTGAAGTGACTCATTGCTTGCCTTCAAATACCTGGAGTAATATATTGGGATGTCTAATTAAAGTGCTTTGTCATGGAGCTAATCAACACTTAGCTTTCAAATGTCATGGAAACTGTCTTAAAACAAGATATGCAAGCATGTACTTACAAAGAAGAAAGAGAAGATAGCTACCCAACTCCAACGTTCATCCTCCTATTTTGTATCTCAGGACTGTGGGTTTGGTAGATATTAACTATCAGATAATAGAGGAAACTAGTAAACTTCCTGCTCATATAAGTCTATAATAGGATAGACTTGATCTTTGCAGAAAGAGCAAGCATGCCTTAAATATCATGTTAAAAATCATCTGTTCAAAAATAGGTTATAGGTATTTTTAGTTTTTGAAAATTTAGCCCAAACTCGCTGAATCTTATTTCTCTGTCATTTCTGGCCCTCAGCATTTTTTTCCTGTTTTATTATTTCCTGTTTTATATATTTGGCATGTCAGTTTCTCATATTATTTAGAGAAAAATGGGAAACTCTTATTTTTTTCTAGAACCGTCTTTTGATTCTGGTCCAAAGTACAATGCCCAGCCTTTGATATGATTGAAGTTAAATCTGGCTGTGTACCATGGCACCAAATCAGGCCTAGATGCATATCTGTGATTAGTGCGTATGTTTATTTTTTTAAACATATACAGTAGAAAATGTTGCTTTCTAAATAACATCAACAGATTTTTATCAGGCACTTAAAAGCAGAATTTAAAAGTATGTACAACTCTTGCTTCCATGTGTCTCTCCAAAGTGACATTTTGATTGTTACCCTGACATTCCTCAGAAGCTATTACAATGCAGAGTGACTTATTTGCCAAGAAATGATTATTTCTTTCAAATTTCCAGAAGTAAAAGGGACACAAAACTTTAGGGATATATAGAGTAGAATTACCTTTCTGCAGCTTCTGAGAAACACTATGCCACTATCTGTATAGACATTGATCCTGTATAGACTTTGAATAGAAATTAATCATAACAGAATAATATAGTGACATTTCTATCTAGCACCTCATCTTTTCATAAAAGCTTTCTGAAATTTTTTATGTATGATGGGTTTATATATAGCACATGATATCTTAAAATAGCTTGTTCTAATCTATTCTTCAAGTAACATTCTAAAATATACTCGTTTTTACTCCATCCTATATGTTGCAAGAGGATTTGCTTTTTTTAACAATCCTTTTATTAGACAGATCAGGCAATATATAAACAGATGTGGCTATACTGTAATATTCATAAACACTCTTTTTTATATAATGCTAGTTAAAGTGGATAGAATTTGGTAACATTTAGGATGCCACCAAGTGCCTATTCCTATTTTAGAACAGAATTTACAAATTGACAATAGAGCAAGCAAATTGAGAAAAAAAGTTATTTTGCATTTGAATTCCTTTGGCATCTTCAAGTCATTGCTTTCCTACTGCAGTAAAAAAAATCTCTATGGAGAAATATGCTAATTATCATCACTGCCTATAAGAAAATATGTAGAACATCTGGATATCTGATTGTGTGATATAAAGAGAAACTTCTATGAATCTATTGTTTTATAAGAGCCGTGATGGTGCACTAGTTAGAATGCAGTATTGCAGGCTAATTTGATCCTGACCAACTCAAGGTTGACTCAGCCTTTCATCCTTCCGAGGTTGGTAAAATGAGGACCCAGATTGTTGGGGGCAATATGCTGACTCTGTCAACCCCTTAGACAGGGCTATAAAGCACTATGAAGTGGTATATACATCTAAGTGCTATTGCTAACTTTTCAGTGGATTGATAAATGTTTCATTTTAGATAACATAAATCTGTTTTATTTTTACAGTTGACATTTTTTAAGCCTACATTTTATCGCCATAAAATCCTTTTAGAAGCCAAAGCATTTCCTTCTGATCATGTAAGCAATTAATATTTCAACATATCTATGTTATACAATTTTGTATGTTACCTGATTATTTATTAGATGCTCTTTTTTTAAAAAAAAAAAAAGCTTACAAATCCAAGTTAGACACAATACTTTTGAAATTGACTTTTTTTTTTACTGATTGGCCTTTTTTGTTGTTGCTGTTCAAATAAAAATTGTATGGGAGTAAAGGATTGAATTGCCACACTGATTGATTAATCTTTTAAAGATACTGAGCAAGCTATTGACCTAAATCAACAACAGGTTATAAATGTTTTATTAATTCTTGTTGCTGTTTTACTTTATGAAACCAAATCAATACAAAACTCATACAATTAACAGTTTTATATCCCCAGATAGATAGAGAAATTCTTGTCGAGGGTGCTTTAGATTACTAAGTCAAACATCATTTGTGTGCTACAAAGTAGGACAATAGGCAGTGAATCAGAGATTTAAACACATTAATCTTCACGTTTGTGAGTCACCACTGATATCTCAAACTTAACAAAATGCTTGGAAATGAGTGAGAAATTTGTTCAATTAAACATAACATTTCCTCCAATAGACTTGTTATATGGGGTAATACAGATCAATTGGAACATTTTTTACAACAAATACTTAATTGCCATTCATAAGTTGCATGTAATATAGCTTCCACTTTCCAAGGTAATATTATGTTTGGGGAAAATATTATTACATATATTCAGCATTCAAACAGTGACAGAGCTATTAAATTCACAACGCTGTGTGGAACGCAGTTGTAAAGCTGCAAAAAAAGTTACTGATGATAATAAGGGATACCAACTACAGACATTCAGTCCTAATCCTTTCTTGTATCTCTGTCTGCAAACGGAAATCATAATAGTGTTTTGTTTTTCCCAAAGTAGGAAAGAATTAGAAGAAAAAAGGAGACCTTCCCATTGAGCCTCTTCTATGTTATGATTCAGCATTGCTAGTGGCTCTTTGGGAATGAAGCAGACAGGCAGGTAGATTACATCTGAAGTAATTGGTCTTCCACAGCCCAATCATAATGAGAGAGAAATGAGCAACCGAGATGGTTGCGCAATGCTGTCATTGACATGCTGTTCTTCATCAAAAGTATCTGCCATTTTTGACATCTCCTAAACTTTCTATATTGTCCAAGGGGATGGTCAATGTTTTTTTTGTCTAGTCTCCTTTATGGTCTGATATTTCCTGGTAGTCTCCCAACCAAAGTCCTAAGCAACCCTAACTCTGCTCAACAGCAGAATGCAGGCAAGTTTGGACATCCCAAAAGTGCTTTTTCAAAAGGCAACTGGATTTTGTTTTTCCTTAAAGACATTTTGCTTCTCGTCGAAGAAGCTTCTTCAGTCACTGAAGAAGCTTCTTTTGCATGAGAAATGAAATGTCTTCAAAGAAAAACAAAGTCCAGTTGCCTTTTGAAAAAGCACCTTTGGGGTAACCATGACTGGATGATTGAGAATCTCCGTAAGCAAAGTTGGACAACTGCTGTCACCTGCTGGGACTATGTATCAGGTTATCTGGATTCACATATGGTATGGCTACCTGATCTGTGCCATAAAAATATAGATAACCCCAAGGTGGGCACACTCTTTATTACTATCTAATGATCAACTGGATATTTTAGCCCAGGTCTAGTATCCCTGAAGTACGTCGATATAAACAATACTAGGTCATAGTGCAGTAATTTATCATCACAATAACTTAGCACTATTCCTATTTTTACAATCTAAGGAACTGGTTGATACCAGAATAAATTATATGTGTCTCACTCAGTATTATCTACTCTGATTCACAATGACAGGTGTTTCACACTGCTTACTATTTCATCCTTTAAACCGTGAATGCCAGTCATTCAATCTACTGTAAAACTCTTTCATGTAGACTTTGCATATCCTAAGCCTAGTGTATTAATTAATTGGTATTAATTGTTGTTTATAACAGAATGATTTGTTTTGCTTTTACATCTGTCCACTTTTTAAAAAATATCTAATTTGTTTCCGCAGTATGCTGTTGAGTCTCAGCTCCAGTTTCATGGGCTTGATAGGGAGAAGAGTATGCTTATGATTCAACCACGAAAGGTTTGTTGAACATGGTTTGTATCATGCTAGACAATTCACAGCCTTCAACATACATGAAGCCATCAGCATACAACTTTAAAACTCCTAGCATCAAAAATGCTCTCACTGAATTTTGGCAGCAAAGTGGCCAAATCTCACTGAGATTATTTTTCTTCAGCAAAAAGCCATTGTTGATACTCCTGAAACTCCTACTCAGAAATGTCACATGGTTGCAGTTTTTCAAGCCAGTTGTGGTCCTTTTGGGATTTTTTTCAGGTTTTGGTCAGAAACTGGAGTAGAAAGTCTTGGGAAATAACTGTTCTCATCCTCATCCTTAAACCCAGTGAAAACCCTAGGAAAACAACCCCAAATTTCCTTTTTTTCAGGGTTTTACATAAATGTATTTTATATTAATAAACTTCACATTAATTTCTTCCTTAATGTGGAGATTAGTACAAGTGTGATTCCCAGCAACTTGTTAATCAATAGCCTACATACTTTTGTAGCAATGGTAGCTAAATCTACTGTTAATTGCTTTTTGAAAGAAAAGTTAATGCTAGAGTAATATTTTTTTCTAATTTTCTCTGCCTAAATTGCCTTGCTGAAGGGATGACCTCAGGATAGTTTCATTAGAGGCAATAACCAGAAGGCAAAAACTCATGTGCTTTGCATGTGAGACATTAATTCAATAGACACTGCTTCTCAATCTTGGCTGCTTAAAGATGTGTGGACTTCAACGCCCAGAATTCTGCAGCCAGCATAGCTGGTTGAGGAATTCTGGAAGTTGAAGTCCATACATCTTTAAGTGGTCAAGGCTGAAAAACAGTGCTTGACAAGGTTAGGGAAACAGAAGCAAGGGAATGGATAAGACTGATGGAATGGATGAAAGAGTTACTGGAATGTTTTGGAAATAAATTTGAATTATTAGGTAGACAGATCAAGAAGTTGAACATTAGTCCACACAGTCACCAGAAAATGAAGCCTAGCTTGGGGACTGATAGTTACAGTATTTAACAAATATATAGAAGAGGTTTATATTTATATCTAAACAAATTTTAGTAAAGGTTGCATACTCTATAGGTTGGAACATACCACAACTCTAAACAATAAAATAATGTATAAACATAAGTCCCTACCTCTATGTATCCACATGCTATAGTTTTTAACAAAAAGCTGGGGGTATATAAAATAATACATCATAAACTGTTATGACTGAAATATTGTCAACATATTACTGCAGTAGTGACTGTAAAGTTTCTGGTTAGGAAAGAAGTGTTTTCCAAATTTATAAAAGATTGCATTCTAGTTCTTTGACGTGAAGAACTTTTGTTACTTTTCGACAGAACTGCTGATGAACTTTTGATTCCAGCAAAAAAAAAGGTTTTCAGAGAAGAAACTACTGTCAAGTTCTTGATAAATGTTAAAATATAATTAAGATAATAGAAATTACTTTCAAATCAGTAAATCTTATGCCAATTTTTTTTTGCAGTGATGTATTAACTTAATTTGGAGTTTTTACTGCTTAATTGATCCCTTGGTGGGGATATGTTTTACATCATCCCTTGCAGTGAGGAACTGAAGGAGAGATGAAATGATTTTGGCTTTAAAGCATCAAAAGATCTTGGGTTTTTTTCCTTTATTGAATATTTTTCCTTAGTTAATAACTTTGGAGTTTTTTTCATCTTTGGATTATTTGAATCTTATTGTTCTGAAATACAAATACCATTGAGTAAAATATTTAATAACATTTTTGTGGGATATGGGCTGTTTCTGGAAGTATCAAGAGGAATGTATGAGTTAGCTTCATCCATTATAATATTTTAATCTTGTCCCTGGCATGCTGAATTTGGCAAAATATTTTAAACCCTAAGATTGCCAAATAAGACCTTTGTGTGACTGAAGAACATAAGATATATTCATTCATTCATTCATTCATTCATTCATTCCATTTACTCCTGTTCTTTTATTAGCTATTTCACCATTTCTTCTTTTCAGTCCCCTAACAGTAGTTGTTTTTCTGCAAAATCCTATTCACCAATAAGCACAACGATTTATGTTCATATATTGGTAAAATGATGTTTGGTATTTTTACAGCACTTTTTAAGTGCTCTGAATGTTTTACACAGATGCTTGGAAGTCCTTAAAGGTTAAGTTTTGGGCTGACATAACTTTACTATTAGGTCAACTTCTGAGCATTGCATTTTAACAATTCAGGGAAACTGGAAAAAAAAGTAAGAGAAGTTTCAGAGGTGCAGAGAATAATCTTTATGAAGGAAGTCAAAGGAGCTGGACCTTGAGGACAGAAAACTCAAGAGGGATAGGAAAGCCAATTTCAATAGCCGAAAGAATTTCACACAGAAGAAAGTCAAAAGCTGTTCTTTAACACTCTAAAGGGCAGGGCATTGAGGAATGGATTTCAAGTATGGGAAGGAAGACTCCAAATGAATTTTACACGAATCAAGAGGGTTGAACTTGACTTCCCAGCAAACTAACTTGAAAACTAATTAAACAGCACAGTGAAATCCAGGAACTCCTGCAAAGTCACTTCTTAGAGGAAAGAGCAGCCTACAAAAATGACTCCCAACAACTGCAGTGTATCAGAAGCAAAAGGTTAATATAAGGTTGAAAGTTAGGAATGTGTGTAATATATATTTGTTTGCTTTATGTTATTGAAGTGGGCCAGTCCATCACTGTGGGGCAGGGAACTAGTTTTTATTCATCCCTCCCTCCCTCCCCCCCTCTCCCTCTTTCTCTTTCTATGTGCAATGAACAGATATGGAAGAACATTGTCCCATACTAATGGCATAAATGGCCTGTTTCAGTTCTATGGGTATATGGTTTTATGAATACTCTCCCCATGATTGCAGATTTATGATGCAAATTTAGGTAAAATGATGGTATACTGTAAAGAGTGGGTGGGTGGATGGATGACAGACAGACAGACCTTCCTTGGAACTTACTTTTTCAGATACTATGCTGCATCAGTTCTCAATTGTTTCATTAGACAGACTCAAAACCATACAAAGCCATAAGGCCATATATACAGGTAGTCCTCGACTTACTATCACAATTAAGCCCAAAACTTATGTTGCTAAGTGAAAAAATTGTTGAGTGAGTTTTGCCCCATTTTGTGACTTTTCTTGCCACATTTGTTAAGTGAATCACTGCAGTTGTTAAGTTAGTTACATGGTTGTTAAGTGAATCTGGCTTCCCCATTGACTTTGCTTGTCAGAAGGTCTCAAAAGGTGATCACATGACCCCGGGACACTGCAACTGTCATAAATATGAGCCAGTTGTCAAGCATCCAAATGTAAATCACATGATCATAGGGATGCTACAATGGTCAGAAGTGTGAGAAATGGTGATAAGTCACTTTTTTCAGTACCTTTGTAACTTTGAACAGTCACTAAACGGACTATTGTAAGTAAGGACTATGTGTATAACCTCATCAAATAGAGCTGGAAAAACTTCTTGGATGAGAAGTGAAACATCTTCAGAGAAAAACAAGAAAGTCCAGTTGCCTTGTGAAAAGCACCCTCTGGTCAAAAAATAAGAGTTTTGTTGTAACAGAATAAATGCCCATCCAGTCCTGCATCTCTCAGTAGACTCCAGTGAGTGCCCATTAGAAACTTAAAGATATAGTTGTCTTTTGCTACTATTCCTCCATTGGTATCCCTGACTGAATGCAGAAATTTCTTGTATTTATCGTGAATAAATTCTCATGGATACAACTCCTCCATGAAAAGTTCTATGAGCTGTAGATTTGTCTTTGTATTTTTTTTTTAATCCAACCGATTAATTCCACCTTGAAGTATTCAGGTAAGAAAAGTATATAAGGAAGCAAAGCGAACAGTAATTTTTTTAAAAAACTAAATCTTAAGGTAATGATTACTCACCTATTTAAAAGTTTCTCCAGGATTTCTAGTTTTGTACCTCACTGCAATTTTAAGAATTTGTTTTTGATGGCTTCCTGCAGTCAGCAAGTCGTATTATAAAAAAATACATTATGAAATAAAAATGACAGTTCCATTAGTTCCAGGGTTGATATAAAATATTTTCTAACTTTATTTCAGGGGGAAGAAATCTTGAGAACTGAAGATATCCTTGATATAATTGAGAAGGAAGGAGACTCAATTGCTGTAATTCTTTTCAGTGGGGTGCAGTACTACACCGGACAGCTGTTTGACATACCAAGGATAACAAAAGCCGGTCAAGCCAAGGTATAGTTACTGCCATGTTCCTTAGATCAGTCTTCCCAGACCTGACAGTGTGTAGATGGGTTGAAAGTGCCAGTCCCATAATTTGAGTCAGCCAGGCCTGGGAGTTGAAGTTACTAGTACTTCTAGATTCGAATTTTCCCTTTGCTATACTCGACTTGAAGAATTGAATTGAAGAAAAATGTCAGTCGATAACAGTGATAGTAGAAACTAAATCATGTGTTGCTAATGTTGATTGGTCAGTCCTTCTCAAATTTTGACATATATATATTGAAATTGATAAATAATATTGATATTTCTGGAAAGCATTTTAAAATGCCAGTTCTCAGGCATTACAATCCAAGGCATAGCACTGAAGGTAAATTTAATTAAACGAAAAATTCTATGACGTTAAGCTAGAGAGTCAGACAATTACCATGAATAGGTTATACAACAAAGTCCCAGAGTTATACAGATCTAACCTGTACATTTTTGTTTGTTTAAAACTACTTACTTAATTGTGGATTAGATGTGCTTTCTACTGAGTGGCTTATTTAATGCCTAGACAATTTGTGCATTATATATTACATAATACTGGAATGCCTGTTTACATTTGTGATTAAATTAAAATGCATTTATTTTATCTAGAATAGAGACCATAATATAAACTGTAAGATTAATATAGCTACAATATTTTCATGTGAATAATGGAAATTTTGCAAATAATAAGAGAATCAATATTCTTATACTGTGCAAGTGCAGGAGGTAAGGTAGAATTGAAAAGTCTCTTTAATTCTGTTCCATTTCTTATCTGTGGTCTTTCAGCTACTACACCTAGAATTCTTTAGTTATAAGCAGGTAAATTGAGAATATATATCACTATGCAACTACATTTATTTATATATATATATTCCATTATTTTGATCTACTATCTATATTTTTAGTTTAAAAATTCTGGATAAATCTTTTTCCTATCCTCTGAAAAGAATAAGTTACAAATAGAATAGAATACAATTCTTTATTGGCCAAGTATGATTGTACACACAAGAAATTTTCTCCAGTGCATAAGCTCTCAGTGTACATACAAGCAACAAGTGATAAATCATGATCATAATCATAAAATACAATCATCATAAATCATAAGATACAACACTCAGTGATAGTCATAGGATACTACATAAGCAATCAACATAAATCATAATAGGATACTAATAAAAGCAATCAACATAAATCATAAGATACTAACAACAAAGTTATAGTCATAAGAAGCTAAAGAAGTAAGTAACAGGAAAGATGAGAAGGATAATAGTAATACAGTCCTACTAGGTGGTTTGACATCCCAGGGCATAAGACAGTATTGTGGGAATTAGTTGTTTAGCAGAGTGATAGCATGTGGTTGGGGGGGAAAAATGTCCTTGTGTCTAGTTCTTTTGGCAAGCTTAAATTTTACAATAGGAATAGAAGAAAATCAAGGTGAAAAATGAAAGTGTCATGGAGCTTAGGTAATGGCAGAGCATAGTTTCCTAATAAGGTAATCCTCACTGAATGACTGGTCACTTAACAACCGTTTAAAGTTATGAAAGGCTTCAGAAAAGCTGTTTATGACTTGTCACTGAAGTTACAGTTGACACACATACAGAGACATAGACACACAAACAGACACACCATGGTCATATGATTGCATTTCAGGTGTTTAGCAAAACAGCTTCCATTTACAACTGTAATTAGTGACTTTTTGCTAATTTCCAGTAGAAAATGGGGGGAAATGCCCATTGGATATGGTGGATTCATTTAATGACCACATGATTCGCTTAACGATCATGGTGACTCATTTTACAATAATAAAACAGTCATAAAATTGTGTCAGGTCATGTGGTGCCCTGCTTAATGATTGCAACGACTTACGATCAAAATTCTGGGCTCAATTGTGCTTGTAAGTTAAGGAAAATTCAGTTGTGTAATTAATTGCTATAATTTACATACTTGACAGAGGACCAATTTTTGCACTCTGCAGAGGTTATTTTCCTAACTCCAACATAAAATTTTGGAATGTATTTTGGAAATAGACTACATTGCTCTTCAGGTCTAACTAGTGGTTTGTCCTGATCCTCTCAAGAAAACATTAAGTGATCACATACTCCAAATATATGTTTCTGTGTGTTTTCCTTCTGTGGTTTCATATCATTGGATAGTCTTAAGGATTTCTCCATTGTGAAACACCCATTCTACAGAATTCCAGGTAACAGTCTTTTACATCACTTCCTTGAGTTACTAGGGAATGAACTTAGAAACTTAGGCATTTACAAAATGCACCAAAGGTACAATTCTATAGTTCCTAAGAGAATATGGTAGGGATGTAAAATATATTGGTTTCTTGCCCTTGATGTAAAAATATATCTAGGATCACAGAAGGGTATCCAATAACAAATAACTTCTGCCACCCCACTTTAACTTCAACCCCCATTCTTACAAAAGAATAGACTCTTTAGTCCTCTGGTTTATACAGTTTAAATTTAATTTCCACGAAAGAAGTCGTTTTTAAAAATTAATGTGTATGGTTATTGTTCTTCCATACACAAATTCCTTTCTATAAGCTCTTTGATTTTTAAGCTTTCTGAGAATTTTTTTGAAAATACATATTCCTTTTAGACTCACCTTTCAGGCTGATTGAATTTTCTAAATTTTTTCAGCAGGGCATAAAGATGCTAGCAGTAACTGTTAATTTTGGGGGACCGTATCACAACAAATCCTTTGGTGTTCTTGAGTACAATATTTCACATGAAAACAGATCTGTTGCTTTTTAAAAATAGTGATATTGTACATACCAGAGCAGCCAGTACAGTTAGTCCTCGACTTACAACAGCTCATTTAGTGATCATTCAAAGTTCCAACGGCAGTGAAAAAAGTGACTTAAGACTATTTTTCACACTTACAACGGTTGCAGTATCCCCGTGGTCACGTGATCAAAATTCAGATGCTTGGCAACTGACTCATATTTATGACGGTTGCAGTGTCCCGGGGTCACGTGACCCCCTTTTGCGACCTTCTGACAAGCAAAGTCAATGGGGAAGCCAGATTCACTTAACAACCGTGTTACTAGCTTAACAACTGCAGTGCTTTACTTAAAAACTGTGGCAAGAAAGGTCGTAAAATGGGATAAAATTCACTTAACAACTGTCTCATTAAGCAGCATAAATTTTGGGCTCAGTTGTGGTCATAAGTTGAGACTACCTGTATACATATTGATGCAAAACCTCTTCAGCATAATTTAAACCCCTGACATGGATTCATTTTAATGCTTTAGAAATGGTCTAGGCCTGCATTTTAACTGTCCTTGTAAGAAAAGACCCAGGGGTATGTTTCCTCAGCAAGTGATCCAGTAGGTTGCTTTTTCCTCAAGGCTTGGTCACATTTTGCTGCATTTTTCTTCACCCAGACTGCTATGTGAATTTCTGGTGATGTTGACACCATTCGTATTCAGCTCAGCAGTTGAATAGGAAACAAGCAGATTACTGACTATATCACCTCCATGAGGTAACTCATTTTCAGTGACCTGGCCTTGGGGAATTTACTAAAAATACAGGCTCTCTGGACACATTTCATGGATTTGTTTTAACCTCAGGGATCAGAAAGAACAATAGTCAATTAAGTTTTCTTATCAAGAGGTCAGCAGAATTTCAGAAGGTATTGGAAATACTTGTTTTATCTCTGTGCGTATGCTATAAAAAAAACCCCAAACAACTATGTGCAGAAAGGGAAGGGTGCATTCTAAGTACAATGACAAAACTATCATTGCATTGACTAGGAAAATTTGCACATAGGCCAGGGATAGGCAACCTTGGCTCTTTTATGACTCATGGACTTCAACTCCCAGAATTCCTGAGTTGCCTATCCCTGACATAAGCGGTTGGTCCCTCTCATTAAAACACCACTTTAAAAATTATATTAAATTTATTCATAAAGCGTATCTTCCTTGGTCATTAAACCTTTGATTTTTCTCAAGACACTGTAATGGTGGATTAATAACATGTTCCCTCCCATCTATGAGATATCAAGACGTTTTGGTAGCTTCTTTGGTTGTGTTGTGTGGTTGAGTCATTGATAGCAGACCAATCAGACAGAGTAGTCTGTCTGGTTTCTAGTATTTTTGGTTCTCCATAAAAATGTGGGAGGATGGATCCACAGCTTTTCACATAGCATTGCTCTTCTTCCATAATTTGTTCTCTCTTGGCTATATTATTGAGGGTTTACCCACAAGATAGTGGCAGGTTTACATCTCTGGGAGATGAAAGAAAAATATCTGTGCTCACACCATGGGTGGAGCTTTTCAAAAAGATATTGTGTTTGCCTACTTCTTTTTTAAATTGCTTTCAGAAATTGTTAACTGCTTTTTAGCTTTTAAAACTTTTGGATCAACATGTTTTACAGCACTGGGTGAGTTTCTTTCAATCCTTAGTGGCAGTTTTAACTACAAGTTTAAGGACTTAAAATAATTTTGGAATAAACAGCAAAAGGTTGATTAGAGCTTTGATTCTGGTAAGTTGTAAATGAACGAAGGGTTCAGGTGGATTTGAAATAAGATTTTAATTATAAGAATCCGTCCCATGAGAAAATACTTTTGTTTTGAATTTTCTTTTTTTTAAAAAATATAAGATGAGACTTTGAAGGTTGGACATCAGAGAGAACCCGAAGGAACTAAAGGTTGCAATTAAAAGAGAAGAACACTTAAATTTGACTTCCTGAAACAGAATGGAACAAAGTATTTTAATATTCAACATATTGAAGGATATTTTTGAACAATAGACATAGAAGTTAATTTTAAGAGTCTCTGCCTCTATATGTAGGCTGTATCTAAGGAACAGGGGCAACTTTTACTTCATAAGGAGACAGAGTTGAAAGTGAATTTCTATAAGAATAACATGGAAAAAAGATGCTGTATTACTATGTATGCAAAAGAAACTGGCTGATTAAAATGAAAAAAAAAAAAAAGGATTTGCATATAACAAACCAAAAAGGGTGACCTGGGTAACTTTCCTAGATTGGCTTTACAAAAGAGACTTGTTAAAGCTTTGAAGAATTTTGTGAGAAGGTACAAAGCAAAAAATGAAAAGCAATCAAGTTCTAGGACATTATTTGAATGAACTGAAGAGTAAGCTCATTAAAAATAAAAAGGAGGAACATGAAGCAAAGGTAAAACAATACAACCAACCAAACCAGATAGGCCAATCAAAAACACAATCTACAACAATCTTGATCAAGACACTTTGGATAAAGCTAGATTTAAAAAACCAGAAAATCCCACTCCTGCCTCTCAGTGCACTGATAACATTACTTAATTTGGAAATGAAACGTTTGTAAGAAAAACAAGCAGAGCAAACATAAAAATTCTCACACCATAATTCTGAGCTATGTGTACAATATGCACCAATAGTTTAAAAAGCTTTAACAATTTCATACTTTGCAACACAATATTAGCTAATATATGGGTTCTAACGTATTTGAAGGGCTGAGAGCCACACCTTAGCCTTCTGATTTTCTGCAAATTGCTTCCTTGGCCCCTGAGGCAAGGGTGACAGTCTCATGGTTTTCTGAATGATTTTTCCCAAGTTCTTTGGAGATTTATTATTGTGGAACCATTGATATCAGAATGACTTCACCTGTATTAAATTGCATAATTAGATCTTAGTATTATCTTCTTTTATGTTTGAGGAGCTGTTCAATGCTTAGAGTCTTAGTTATTATACAATAAATCCAATAAGTAAATAATAAATGATATCATAGGAAGAGTTAAGTTGAAGTGTTGGGAAGGATTTTTTTTTTTCATATTTTTAGGTGATTATATAGTGGAAAAGGCTGTGTGAGGCTTCTGAAAGACATATCACTTCTATATCTTTAAAATCCCTATCTAAAATGAAAAAAAAAAGTGAAATCCAGAAGTGCCAAGGGAGGTCAAGGCCAGCTGTTGTGACATAAGCTCTGCCCATTTTGTTCGTGTGCTGTGACAATGCATGTATGTATGAAAAGAATGGAGGTTATGATGCATTTTGTTGCAATCTCAGGATCCTTCTGATATCTCTGCACAAATCGTACTGCATATGCAGTGCTCAAATGCTGAATTTCAAAAGAATAATTCTGATAGCTTTCTGGTGATTGAGATAAGATGGGAACAGAAACAGTTTATTTCTGACAGAAATTCTACTTCCCATACCACTTCTAATTTTGCCAAAAACGGCATTGGAAATTGGCCATTTTGTTGCTTTGTTGGCATTCAATACAGTACAATACAAAAATATGTACTGCATATGCGTTATAGGCGTGGCTGCTGCCAAATGCAAAAACTATGTTGCTTTGTTTTACTTATTGTGTTTTGCAGACAGATTGCCAGGTGAAAGAAGGGTGCATTCTCAATGTGATATTTTTTTTTAGAATAGAATAATAGAGTTGGAAGGGGCCTTGGAGGTCTTCTAGTCCAAGTAGGAGACTCTATACCAGTGGTGGCGAACCTATGGCATGCGTGCCAGAGGCGCACTCGGAGCCCTCTCTGTGGGCACGCACGCCATTGCCCCAGCCCCATCTCCCCCTGCGGTCCCCTCCTCTCCAGAAGCCTCCCTGGAGAAGAGTCGCCCCCTGGCATGGCCTGCACGGAGCAGCGCAGCCAAGACATAGCTGGGCAGCAGGGACAAGACTCCGCCCTCACGTTCCATAGCGTGCAGATGATGCTGCGGGGTGTGGGCGGAGGGTGTGGCTGCCATGGCGCTGCAGGGCTGCCTGGGTGATCTGCTACGGCGAGGCATTGAGGCAGTGCATAGCCTTGTGGGTGGGCGGAGCAGGGGGCGGGTGGGGGCGGAGCAGGCAGGGCGGGGGGCGGGTTTTGGGCACTCGGTCTCTAAAAGGTTCGCCATCACTGCTCTATACCATTTCAGATAAATGGTTATCCAGTCTCTTTTTTAAAAAAGCCTTAAGTAGAAAAATATGTTTTTTACTGTTTAAATTTGTATGAGCTGCATTGAAATAGGTCCTTTTTGTGGGTTCATTTTTGGGCTCAGTTCCATGGACACTTTTAAAAGCTTTCACTCAAAAAGTCTCTTTCATTATTATTTCCTTTTTTTTTTTTTGGTTTGAATATCTTTCCAACAAAAGACATGAAAGAAATTAGGTTGAAATTTGAATAACAACAGTAAAAAAAAAGTATTTCTTCTGTAGGAAAATATATTAGAAGGTTACTTGCTCTTTCAGTGGAATGAATGGAAAATAGATGCAAAGCAAGAGGATGTGGAAGCTGCTTGGAACAGATGAAAATCTCATGTTCCACTGTGCAGTAGGAACACGTGGAGTTAATGATAATAGGAAATAAGAAACAAATAAAAGATTCTTGGACAAAACACCTATAAAATGCAAAATATAGGGTGAAAGAGATGTTGCATAATGCGTATAGCTGAAAAAGTGACAAAGAATAAGTCAAAGAGAGCAAGGAAAATGGTTAAGACTAAAAGAGGCATAGAAAACTGAAAGTTATTTGGTGAAAACTAATATATATATATACAGTATATATAAAGTGGATAAAGAGGTCTGATCAAGGAGCTTCCAGTTGAGTGAATAGAACTGAAAGTAAAAATGGTGAAATAATTTGGACTGGAAGGAATATCATACAGTGATTTATATGAGAATAATAGTGATATATTGAAGCGTGGAATTGAAATAAATACTGTAAATGTTAGTGTAGAAGAAAAAAAAACCCCTGAAATTAAAAGACGCTCCTTGGGAGAAAAGCTATGGCAAACCCAGACAGCATATTAACAAGCAGAGACATCACCTTGCCAACAAAAGCATATAGTCAAAGCTATGGTTTTCCCAGTGTATGGCTGTGAGTGTTGGACCATAAGGAAGGCTGAGAGTCGAAGAATTGATGCTTTTGAACTGTGGTTCCGGAGAAGACTCTTAAGAATTCCTTGGACTGCAAGGAGATCAAATCAGTCAATCCCAAAGGAAATCAACCCTGACTGTTCTTTAGAAGGACAGATTCTGAAGATGAAGCTCAAATACTTTGGCCACCTAATGAGAAGGGAGGACTCATTGGAAAAGACCTTGATGTTGAGAAAGTTTGAAGGCAAAAGGAGAAGGGGATGGCAGAGGATGAGATGATTAGATAGTGTCATTGATGCAATGAACAAGGCAAATTCCAGGAAACAGTGGAGGATGGGGAGGGACTGGAGTGCTGTGCTCCATGGGCTCACGAAGAGTCAGACATGACTTAGCAACAACAAAAGAAGAAAAATAATAAAAAGGATATCATAAATGTAAAAATATTAAAAGCTAAGTTGTAGATAGGTAACTGGGGAATTATAAAATCATTTATTACAGCCAAAGTCAGAATTATTATTGAAATATGGAGGTGGTCTGCTATTTGAATGGTTGTGTGACTTGTTTTAAGGTGTTTGAAAGAAGATCAAACACCTTGACAGAAGAATATGATTATTGTTCTTCTGTGCAAAGGTAAACGTAGCAAGAGTGAATGCCAAGACTACAGAGGAATTAGTTGTTAACTTTGTTAAGGAGAATTCCAATGTGTTGATTTAGAGAAAATTTGTGATAAATGAAGATTAAATCTCAAAACAAATACATGAAGGAAGAATAAATGAGTGAAGAGTAGGGAAAAACCAAGAAAGTCTTGGGTTAATGATATCACTAAAAAAGAGAAGTGAGAACTTGTATGGACCTGGTGGAAGAAAGGATGGTTTGCAAGGATAGTAGCTCACGGAGAGGAATGAATAGTGATGACGTCAGACTAGATTCAGCCTGTTTTATTTTCTGTTGATGTATTTCATGATTGTAATCTCTTTGATTTATTATTTCTTATTTGTTTTCTGTGCTTTGCATAGTACCAGGGGATAGAATGATAGGCATGTTTGTATTTTCAGTCAGAACACAACCAACTTGTAAATGTTCTAGCTAAAGCTGGCCTAGTCATGCTTGGAACACAGTGTTTTGTTTATTTTCCATTTGCCCTATGCATGTCCCTGTGCATTATATATTCTAGAGGCATCTAGTATTATGAAAATCAACTGGCCAGCCTTGAAGAAATAAATATCTCTCGTATATATTTCCAAATGAGAGCGGGAATATGCTGCAATTTTGTTTTGCATTAGCCCTTATGCTGAACCTGGGAGTGGGGGGGGGAGGAGGAGGAGGAGGTGGTGGTGGTAGTCAACAAAGATATGTGATACAGAGGCTCCTCTTACACTGAGGAATTTAAGGAATATCATTGTCGCTCATTGACAGATATTTACTAACTAAGTTATTTTATTTTTATTTTTTCAAATCAATTTCTTGAGTTTCTTTCCAGTGTAGTGGTAACTACATGTAGACATCTTCACTGTGAAATGTTAAATGAAGTAAATAAGCCTGAAAAATCATCTCAAATTATTTCTTTATTATATAACTCAGTCAACACTTTCTGGTCAGATCTCGTTCTCTAGGCATTACTAATCAGCTGGTTTAGTTTCAACCACATCCCATCACCATCCAATTGTCTTGCTTTTGTTACAGGTTCTGTTTCCCTGTAAATCAGGGGTGTCAAACTGCCGGCCCGCGGGCCGGATGTGTCATGCCAAAACCACGCCCACCCCATTGCCGGCAATGGAAAAAAAGTTGCAATACGTCACGACATATCACGTGATGTTGCGAGTTTGACACCCCTGCTATAAATTGTGTAGGATTGCTTAACAGGAAGGCATGCTAGTATAGCTTCAGATCTTATCTTTCTGATTTATCTCATCTTCTTATTCTTTATAATCATTTATCTTCCTTCCTTCCTTCCTTCCTTCCTTCCTTCCTTCCTTCCTTCCTTCCTTCCTTCCTTCCTTCCTTCCTTCCTTCCTTCCTTCCTTCCCTTCCTTCCTTCCTTCCTTCCTTCCTTTCTGCCTGCCTGCCTTCCTCTTATTTCTCAATTTCATTGTAAATTGTAAACAATTTATAGATGTAGAGATGAACAATTGCTTTATTTATAGTTCAACCCTCAGCTACAAATATTCTGTTCTATCAGAACTACTTTATTATCCCAAATAGATTTATTATCATTGGATAGAATTTTTGGGTTATTCCTCTTTCCTGACAATATTTAACAAATAGCCCTGCTCAATTTAATCCTGACATGAACTATATTAAATTTCTTATGAATTTCTTTCCCTGGTGACTAGCAAATCTATTCCATATGAGCTATTGGTAAATATTATTGTTAATCCTGAGGTTTCCTCCATTGTTAAAAATCCTTGTGATACATTCTAAATACTTCCATTTTAATGCAAGGTCAATTTAATTAATTAATTAATTCAGAGTGTCTCTTACTAGTTAATGTCTCAATTAATACCAAGGCAGATTTAAGGATAGAACCAAGAGAAATTCAACTACCACCACTAAAGAACCCAAAATGCTACTGGCATTTCAATAGCAAGGTTTGCAAAAACAAGGATGAGAATGGCAATATGAAGTATTTGGGACATTCAGCACTCAATGTTCCTTACCTTTAATATCCACAAAGCTCCCCCCCCCCACACACACACACACCAAAATAAAAAGGGGTTGAAAACCACTGGAATTCCTCTCTAGGAGAAACCTATAACCTGAAAAAAAAATTGCCATTCCATTGATGGTAAAGAATCCTGGCTTAAAAAATTCATTAGCACACAGCAGTGTCTAGTTTTCCTACTTGTATTTTTTTAAAATCTATCATTCTCAGCTTTATTTTGAAACTTACACAGTCTGCAAGTTTGTCCTTTCACCCTGAAAGGACTTTCTATGCTGGCAGCCTCATTAGTGGCTTCATTAGAATTAGTGTGTTGCACTTATAAATGCAATTATTTTCAGAGAGTGAGATACAGCCAAGTAGAGTTAATATATTGAAATACGGCTTTAATAATTTAGATGGAGAAAAAGACAGAAGCCAAAGTTTCCAAGTCTTTGTGTTCTTATTTGAGAAAAGATTTGAAAATTTATGCCCTTGCTGTTCATCCTCCCACCATACTTATAAAGGCTTTTAAAAATATGTAAAATATTCTTCAGTGTGCAGTCCATACAAAAAAATGTACTATATTTTTCAGTACTTTATTTTTCTGCTACTGTTTTTTTATTTAAACATACTGCCATCAAGTGGCAATTTGTATAAATAAACCATAGCTTGTGTCTTACATGGACTTCCAGTTTCAGAAGTGAAATGTATATAGAACTCATGGAAAAAATATACTAAACTGAATTTTTAACACTTTTTATGACACATTTCTTAATTTATTTCCAATTTGGGGTGAACATGTTTTCACAATATGGAAATGCTAGAAATATTTCAAAATAAATGAAAAACACAGGTGGTTGGATCCATGAAAATTAGGCAGGCATAAAGATAGGTAGCCTTTTTCTTCCAACATGGACTCCCAAGTCCATAAAATTAGGTTCAGAGAAGCTAAATGTTTTTGTCATTTGAAAAAAAAAACAGTTTTGGGACATTACCTCATCTGTTTCTAAGTTCAAGTTGTCAAGGCTTATATGTCTGTTTTTAAATATTTAAGTTCTTAACAATTGTGTAAAAGTTGTCAAAGTATATTTTTAAAAAGTTCATTAAAAATGAAAAGAAACATGATGATATTTATTTGTCTAAAAGGGCTGCTTTGTTGGATTTGACCTGGCCCATGCTGTTGGAAATGTAGAATTACATTTACACGAGTGGGGAGTTGACTTCGCTTGCTGGTGTTCCTACAAGGTGAGCATATATTTATCATTCCAGAGAATTAGTATTAATTAATTTCAGTTGCTCTTGCAACTGAAACTCAGAGCCAACATGGAACAGTTGGTTAAATGTCAGAGAGGACAACCCCATTATTTATGTCACACAACTTTCGGTATATTTTACATGTAGGATTTATAATGAATAGTGCAGTCAGATAAAGTGCTTATCAGTAAAAATGGATACAAAAATAGAAATACGGCTGCAAAAATGAGAGTGAGAGAACTTCCTATAAATTAGTATGAAACAAAAATTCTACTGATGCATAGCAGCACTTGAAGGATCCATTTTAAATGTTCTCTCTCAATTAGGGTTGCCAGGTGTCCACTATTTGAGTGGACAGTCCGCTTTTTTCACATTATGTTCACTATTTTTTTTCACAAAATAGTGGACTTTTTTTTTATTCAAAAGCTTTATGATGAAATGGTACGTAATCTAAAGCTGCACAGTCTACTTTTTTTACTACTTAACCCACCCACCCACCCCGCTTGTCCGCTATTTTTTGGAAGCAGACCTGGCAACCCTACTCTCAATGTAAGAAATGGCTAGAAATTTAAGAGACGGTCCCTTTATGGATCATTGCTTTGTCATGGCGAAGGGGCTTGTACAGCTCAAGGAAGCTATGAGCAATGCCATGCAGGACCACCCATGATGGGCAGTTCATAGTGGAGAGCTCTGATAAAACCTGGTCTACTGGAGAAGGAAATGGCAACCCTCTCCAGTATCCTTGCCAAGAAAAACCCATGGACAGTAGGGTTAGGCTAAAATATATGACACTGGAAGATGAGCCCCTGAGGTTGAAAGATGTCCAATATGCTGCTGGGGAAGTGTGAAGGGCAATTAAGAGGATGAGATGGTTAGATAGGGTAACCAGTGCAGTGAGCATGGGTTTGGGTGGATTCCAGGAGATGATGGAGGACAGGGGGGCCTGGTGTGTTGTGGTCCATGGGGTGGTGAGGAGTCAGACACAGTGACTGGACAACAACAACCTATTCCCTGTTCATAGTTATTTGGATCACATTTACATCACAGTATAACAATACTCTCCAAAAAGGGGGGGAGCTTGTTTTGCTTTCTCTGCATCAAGAAATATTTAAATGAGGAATTCCATCTTTCAGTACCTGAATTCTGGAGCTGGGGGTCTAGCTGGTGCTTACATTCATGAGAAACATTCCAAGTCTATGAAACCGGCGTAAGTATACTCCTTGACAATATGCTGTAATATTAATCTTTGCTGAATTCATGTGGTATCTACTTACAAAAATGTTGATAAATGTAATCCACACATTTGCACGGGTTATGATTGGTCCTACGAAGGAGGCGTATTTTTCCTACCTTTTGGGTGAAGAATGGAAGAATTTCTTTAAAAACTGCATTTTTAAAGTGATAAAAGAATTTGTTTCATGAAGTGCCAAAGTCTGTCTGTCTGTCTGTCTCTCCCTCCCTCCCTCTCCCTCTCTTTCTCTCTCTCTTTCTCTTTCTTTTACTCTTTCACACAAAGCATATCTTCCACATGTTTGCAGTCGTAAAAGACTGTACGACAGTCTTTTGAAAACAGAAGCATTTTCTGAAATAGTCACGCAATCGCGAAACATTACACAGTCGCAATATTGTTCTAAGGAATTGCACAGAGAAGAAAGATACGAGTGAAGATCTAGGCTTCCTACTCTGCGAGATCATTCTAAGGGAGTGTAAAACTTTCTGGAATGATTCTGTGACCGTACAATATTAGGTGATGCTCAAGCATTCGGATAAATTCAGATCACTTTTCAGTTGCAGGAAAATCATACCGTTTTGAACATGGGTGAACATGTTGCTCTCTGAGCTTGCTTGTTTTCTCGCAGATGTTTCATTACCCTAATTAGGTAACATCATCAGTGCTAGCACTGATGATGTTACCTAGTTAGGGTAATGAAACGTCTGCAAGAAAACAAGCTCAGAGAGCAACAAGGACTCCTCATTTCAGACCTGAGCTACAAATATTCTCCTTCATTGGTACGTGGGAACCATTTTAATACAGAGAGTCAGAGACAGCCTAATTTTCATAGGCTTAATAGAAGTTCAGCTCTTCTCTGCTGCACATCTTCAGGCTAGGATGGCAATTGGGATCACAGTGATTGCTGTTGTTGATAGTATTTTAAAGCACAGTATCACATGACCGCATTGCTGAACAACAGCAATCCCGGCAGTCAGATTGCCTTTGTAACCCCAAGACGTCTGGGTCATTAAGTGGAAAGCAGTGAGAGTCTCAGGTAAGGAGTGCGGTGTTGCCCCAGGAGCATGGGGGAAGCCTAATGAAAGCAGCATGTGAGTTGGGAGAGAGGCTACTGCCGTGCAGCGCAAGCGCAGGAAAACCAAGGAGGCAAGAGCTTAAGTGTGCACAAGCATAGGAAGGCCAAGGGACGGAGGAGTCGGTGCAAGCATGGGGAGGCTGAGGAAAAGATGGTATGGATGCTTGTGGCTTCAGGGAGGCTGAAGAAAGGATCCATGTGAGTGTAGGGAAGCCTATAAAGGAGGATGTGGTACAGTGCTCAGGAAGACCTGGGGTGGGGGGAAGACTTACTGAGTGATTCCTTCCCTGCCTGCTTCCCAGTTGACTTTTTCTGGGAAGTGAGCAGGGAAAGTTACAAACTGTAACTGCAGGACACTGCAACCATTGTTAAGTTCGATCTGGTTGCCAAGTGCCTGAATTGTGATCACATGGGTACACTCGTTCCTAGCACCATCAGCTTTGAACAGGCACTGAACAAGTGGCCGTTAAGTGAGGACTGCCTGTGTACAGTACATTGCTAATCAGAGTGTTGTTTTCTTACTTACCATGAAGAATCAGCTCGTTATTCATCTGGCTTGAACCAAAGTGCAGTAGATGCCAATGGTTGCAGAAATACTTGATCAGGAAGACCACTTTTTCTATTCTATATAGACTTTGTGGAGGGGGGGAAGGTTCACCAAACAGGAGTTAATATAGCCTTCCATTTTTTCCTTAAATAATCTTTGTTTTAATGGGACCTGATTTGTTAAGATTACAGCTGTGATAACAAACCCGCAATGTAACAATAATTTTAGCTTTTTCCCCATCACGCTGGTGTTCCTGGAAGTGAAGCCCAGAAGCCCCACTTTCTCAAATGTGTGTGATAGAACTGTGGTATATTGTTCATGTTTCAAATTGTAGGGGTGAAATGGATATGGGAAGAAAAGACTTCGGGCAAAGCCACGTAAATTCTTTGTTTCATAGAACACAAGAGAGAAAGACGGTCTGCTGTCTTGAGGTTGTTGTGATCTAGTATGATGGCATTTAAAAAGCCACACACCTGACGTGGTAAATGTGCACACAACCAGGAAATTATAGCTATAGTAAAATATGTGCTAGCATCTCTTGCTTCTCTCAAAGCCTTGTTCCGGGATAACATATCCCATTATTTTCCTTCACTCCTAGTGTCTGTGTGAATGTGAAACATACAGAGAGTAAAAAGGGAGTGAGGCAGAAATAAACATTAGAATGACAAAAAGGGTTAGAGTGTTCCAGTATGTGTCCTTTTCCTCAGTTTATTAACCAAGATATGCTCATACCTGAAATATAATCTCCTAATATTAAGAAAAAACAGGAGACAATTCCTTTTGCACCCCAACATGTGATGTAGGATTGTAGTATTCACATTCTAAACATTCATGACATAAATCATAATGAAACATAATTAATAGGATAACCTCTGAAATTTGCACATACCCTCTCCCTGTGAAATTTATTATTTTGCATGATAAATTCTTCTTACAGCTTTAATGTGAGAGCAGCTATTCAGTCCTACGGTTATGATACTTACAATACTCCGTGGAGAATAGGTTGTAAGGGGTAGCCCTTCTGATTGTATAATCCCAAGAGAATTGGGCAGAAGCAGTAAAAGTTTGTCGCTATATATAGGAAACTAGCTTTCAGCTAGAGAAACAAGGATTTATTTTCCTCATGTTTTCTAAAAGTACAGTAATGCCATTCACGGCATTGTAGGTACAGCATGTGCAATCTTTAAGAATCAAAACTAGGTCATCGATACAGAAAACAAAATATAATGAAATACAAAGGGCTGAATCCAGATTTAATGCTCGGTAGAGTGCTGAGGATGGTAGAGAAAGAAGTGTGAGGGTCTTTTTGCAGATTCCCACTTCCTTATGCTGTTTAATAGCAAATTGAAGGAATGCTTTAGAATCGTGAGGGAGATAATCCTCTACTGCATTAGCAAAAATGATCAATGCTCTGCTCTTTCAGTGTAAGGACTTTTCGCTTTTGATTCTAGATTTACAAAGGGGAATAACCTTTCATTCATTCATATGTCAGAATTCAACCAATAAAGTACAATTGTTCACATACAGAACAACATTAACGGTGCCATCAATGTTATATAGCCTGCATTCTCAATATATCAGAGAGAATTACAGCACAAAAGTCAACTATAGGAAAAAAACAAACAAAGTTAAAATGGTTTATACTCGCAGTCTTCCAAATTAGCCTATTTAATGTTTATTTATGGATAAAAGATTGGTCTTCAGATTTGGCATATTAGTTCCTAATGTTCAAGATTCTTATTATCTGTTTCTTTTTATTTTCCGCCAATATCACTGGGTCACCGGTAAGGCATTGAGACAAAATTGAATTTGTCTATGTCATAGTATTCCATTTTGTAGCTGATTTAAATGCAGAACATTTTGCTTTATGTTGTATAATCAAATAGAGTAGAATTTAACTGCTGTAGAAGCTGCCTGTGATATGCTGCTTCTGGAAAGTCTTTAATCCTCATTTGAATCAAGGATGACACCCAGTGGCCAGACAGCTTCATTCCAATGTATAAATGAAAAACATAATTTCATTTATTTTTCTTTTAGTGATCTCTTCAAGAAATAATTAAATACCTCTCCTCATGAACTCTCTATTGTCATTTAAATTGTTTAATTGCTTTTTTCACATTGTGGCCTACATGAGGGTAACATTTCCCATTGACCATAGAGATTTTTTTTTAATATCCCTCTTTCATGTTATTGATATTTCAGAAAAGTAATTCATCTCAAATTTATTAAATTACAACATGTACAATCAGTGTAGCCATATGAATCCCTATTCTTCTCACTAATAAACGGCACTAAAACTTACGAAGTTTTATCAAGATAAATTAGGATCCATTCTCAGTCCCTAATATATCATCTGTCCTGCTTTTGAAAATTGTTAACACTAGTTTCACATTATTCCAAAAGTAAAATCATAAATAGCAATAGTACTTAGACTTATATACTGCTTCATAGTGCTTTAAAGCCCTCTCTAAGCAGTTTACAACATCAGCATATTGCCCCCAATAATCTAGATCCTCATTTTACTGACCTTGGAAGGATAGAAGACTGTAAATGTTCTGAATATTAATATATTTAAAACCTTGAATTTGTTTTACAACTCTATGGATCACTTCTGAGATAATGGGGGATACTGTGTTAGAGTCTTCATAGGAATGTGAATTTCAGTTGGTAGGTGTAAATACGAGGGCAATTCAAAAATAAACCTCCGTTTGGATATCAATGACAGACACTCATATATATATACCGAACTTTTTATTATACACATTAGAAAACTGCAACATTACATTACTTTTTGACATAATTGCCATTCAAATTGAAGCACTTGTCATAACGTCTTACAAGGTTTAAAATTCCTTAGTAGTAGTCATTTGGCGCCAAATCTGGGCTATGCGGGGGGGGTGATCAAAAACATCCCAACAGAACTGCTTCAAAAGTTCTTGGGTGCATCTAGCAGTGTGTGGGCAAGCATTATCGTGAACCAACACCACACTGGACGTTAGCATGCCCCGACGCTTGTTATGGACGGTTTGTCGGAGTTTTTGTAACCTTTCACAGTAGACTTCTGAATTGATGGTTGAACAAGCTCCATGAACTTCACTAGCAGTACTCCTTTGGCATCTTCACATTTGGCGGGATTTTCTATTGCACCACTTCCGATGTGGCATTGATTCACAATAGTGCTCACCTGCACACTGCTAGATGCACCCAAGAACTTTTGAAGCAGTTCCGTTGGGATGTTTTGGTCACACACACACCCCAATAGTCCAGATTTGGTGCCAAGTGACTGCTACTAAGGAATTTCAAACCTTGTAAGACGTTATGACAAGTGCCTCAATTTGAATGGCAATTATGTCAAAAAGTAATGTAATGTTATAGTTTTCTAATGTGTATAATAAAAGTTCGGTATACTTGAGTGTCTGTCATTGATAACCAAATGGTGATTTATTTCCAAATTGCCCTTATATTTACACCTACCAACTGAAATTCACATTCCTATGAAGACTCTAACAGAGTATCCCCCATTATCTCAGAAGTGATCCATAAAGTTGTAAAACAAATTCAAGATTTTAAAGATTGTAAAACAAATTCAAGGTTCACTGTCAGGAAATTTCTCCTTATTTCCAGGATGAATCTCTCTTTGATCAGTTTCCATCCGTAATTCCTTGTCTGGCCTTCAGGTGCTTTGGAAAATAGGTTAACCCTCTCCTCTCTGTGACAGCCCCTGAAATATTGGAATACTACTATCATAACTCCCCTGGTCCTTCTCTTCACTAGGCTAGCCATGCCCAGTTCCTGTAACCGTTCTTCATATGATTTAGCCTTTAATCGTCTTTGTTGCTCTTCTCTGCACTTTTTCCTAGAGTATCAACATCTTTTTTATAGTGTGGAGACCAAAATTGATTTCAGTATTCTAGGTGTAGTCTTACTAAGGCTTTATAGAGTTGTATTAGTATCTCATGTGATTTTGATTGAATCCCTGTGTTAATGCAATTTAGGATTGCATTAGCTTTTTGGGCTGCCGCTGCACACTGTTGGCTCATATTTAATTGATTGTCCACTAAGACTCCAATATCCCTCTCACAGTTGTTGCTATTAAGCCTGGTTTCACCAATCTATATGTGTACTTTTGATTTTTCTTGCCTAAGTGTAAGACTTTACTTTTCTCTATGTTGAATTTAATTTTGTTAGATAGGGCCCAGTGTTCAAGGCTGTCAAGATCCCTCTGGATCTTGAGCCTATTATCTAGGGCAGGGGTAGGAAACCTTGGTTCTTTTATGCTGACTCAGGAATTCTGGGAGTTGAAGTCCACAGGTCATAAAAGAGCCACGGTTCCATACCCCTGATCTAGGATGTTGGCTATTCCTGCCAGCTTAGTGTCATCTACAGATCTGGTAAGTTCCCCTTCTATTCCCTCCCTTATGAAGAAGTTGAAGAGTACTGGGCCTAGGACAGAACCTTGTGACACCCCATTGTTTACTTCCCTCCATGTAGATGTAATACCATTAAGGCCTACTCTTTGAGTGTGGTTTGTCAGCCAGTTAAAAATCCATCTGATGGTGATGCTGTCTATCCCACTTTTTTTAAGCTTTCCAAGAAGTAGGTTGTAGTCTACTTTGTTGAATGCTTTGCTGAAGTCCAAGTATACCATGTCCACAGCATTCTGCAGGTCCACCAATTTAGTCACCTGATCAGAGAATGAAATAAAATTGGTTTGGCATAATCTGTTTTTAACAAACTTGTGCTTGCTTCTAGTTACAACTTTGTTTGTTTTTAGATGTTCGCAGATCTGTTTTTTTATTATCTTTTCCAGTATCTTCCCAGGTATTGATGTTAGGCTGATTGGTCTATAGTTTCCTGGCTCTGTTTTTTTTCTCCTTTTTTGAAGATGGGAATTACATCAGCTCTTTTCCAATCCTTGTCTTTGAGTTTATCAGAGAGATCTTTGTGCAGCCATGGTGGTTTCTTGTTAGATTTCTTGATTTTCTATTTCAATGGTATTATGCTGGATTGGGCTCTTATGATCATATTTTTCAGAGTTTCCCAAACTGTTTGAGTTGTTTTCCCTTTTAGGATTTTCATCCAATGAATTTTTCCCAAGTTCTCTAGGAGTTTGTTAAAATCAGCTCTTTTAAAATCTAAGACTCTGATATCACTATGTTCTATTGCAGACATGTCAAACACAAGGCCCGGGGGCCAGATGCTGCCCGCGAAGTGGTTTCATGTGGCCCGCAAAGCCATCCTGGAAACAGTGAGGGAACGGCCCCCATTGCCTTGGCCCTGGCCCAGGCTGGCCAGGAGCTAATGTACAATTTTGTGGTGGCACCACCATCCAGCGCCCCCTCCCCCCCGCATGGCCTGAGAGGAACAGTGAGGATCCTCCATGGACCATGCCTTGGCACTTGCCCTGGTCCCACCCCCTTCTGTCAGAGACCCTCAGATCTGTCCCACTCTTGCCCAGGCCCCCACAAGCCCCCTTGACGCGAATGATGTAGAGCTGGCCACGCCCACCCAGTAAGCCACACACACCCGCCCCCCCCGAGGGCAACCGCAATGCTTATGCGGCCCTCAATGAAATTGATTTGACACCCCTATTCTATTGCATGTGTTTGAATTATATTGAATTCCAATATGACATGGCCACTCTCGCCCGAGGTTCCTGCTGTTTCAACTCCCTCTATCACTTCTTCTCTGTGAGAATTAAGTCCAGTATGACTGTCCCTCTAGTTCCCTCCTCTATCTTTTGGTCAGCTTTGTTCGTTTATCTTGTGAATACTTTTTATATTCTTTTGGTATCCACCATTTGATGATCAGGAGAAGTAGCTAATTATTTAACAGTTCAGGGAGAAACGTCCAGATAAACTGAGCTTGAATTTTTTTTTTTTAACACTTGCTTCTCTTTCCCAAGTTCAAAGAAAACCTTTACAGGCATATTGCTACAAATCCCTGTCTCTCAGGAGTCAAAAGTACCTGGAACAAATGATAACGATTGCTTGCACATGGTGGCATTACATGTAGTAAATAATAATAAAGTTGAAAGGGACCTTGGAGGTCATCTAGACCAACCCCCTGCTCAGGCAGGAAACCCTATACCATTTCGGACAAATGGCTGTCCAGTCTCTTCTTTAAAACTTCTAGTGTTGGAGCATTCACTGCTTCTGGAGGCAGGTTGTTCCACTGGTTAATTGTTCTAACTGTCAGGAAGTTTCTCCTTAGTTCTAGGTTGCTTCTCTCCTTGATTAGTTTCCATCTGTTGTTTCTTGTCCTGCCTTCAGGTGCCTTGGAAAATAGCTTGACTCCCTCTTCTTTGTGGCAGCCCCTGAGATATTGGAATACTGCTATCATGCCCCCCCTCGTCCTTCTCTTCATTAAACTAGATACACCCAATTCCAGCAACCATTCCTTATATGTTTTAGCCTCCAGTCCCCTAATCATCATTGTTGCTCTTCTCTGCACTCTTTCTAGAGTCTCAGCATCTTTTTTACATCGTGGTGACCAAAACTGGATGCAGTATTCCAAGTGTGGCCTTACCAAGGCATTGTAAAGTGGTATTAACACTTCACGTGATCTTGATTCTATCCCTCCTGTTATGTAGAACAAGTTGTTATGTATAGTGACTATTTATCAGGATGCATCAAAGTTAACAATGGGTCCTTGGGAAAGACTGAATAGGTGGATAAAAATGCCAAATCCAGTCTAAACATCTGCTTGACTGTATGAATAGCCATGATAATATTTTATTAAAATTATGTGGTCTGACTCCTGATGATTTACAACTGTTAAAATATTTTAAAAACAAAACAAAGGACAACGGTGGCAGAGAGGAAAGGAAGTAGGGGTATCAATAATCCTCTCCAAAGGTCTGGATGAAGAGACAAGTTTTTAAGACCCTTTGAAATCCCAGTAGTGTAGGAGCTGTTCAAATTTTGGAGGAAACCTCATTCCAGAAGGCAGATTTTTACTATAGGAAGGTATGTTTTCCAGAATCCCAAGATTAGTTTTAAAGGATGAAAAGGTGATCAATGTATGTAAAGTCACCAAAAGATTAACCAAACTTTTTGGGTAGAACGTCTATGGCTGACCCCAAGGTTTTAGCAGTTAGAACTGAAGAAGCTTCTTGGAGGAGAAGCAAAATGTTTTCAAAGAAAAAAAAAACCCAAGCAAGTCCAATTGCCTTTTGGAAAAGTACCCTTGGGACTGTTTTGATAGAGGATTAAAACAAAACAACACTCATCCTAGAATTTAACATGAAATGTTTTATTATAGAAACTGAGCTCTAACTGATCAAGAAGGGACATAGATGAGAAAACATTTATATAATGTGAAGGGTTGCTCTAAATAAGAGGCCTGTGCAAATCAGTCCTGATTTGATTTGAGCTGAGTTTCAACACCAACCTGATTTAATTCAAGCTGCTTTATTCCAGTTCTTAAAACATGTCCACAGGCTAATAATGTGCAAGCATCCAAAGGCCCGCAGCTGCTTCATTTTTGGCAGAACGCGATGAAAACAGCAGAGATAGTTGTTTTAGAGGACTTTAGCCCTGCTAAGTGTCATCTGGTTAATTCTCACTGCAGTACATTTTTTCAAGCGGAAATGAGGGGGGGGGAACTGCGTAGATGTGCTAAACCAGTTGTATTCCAACCTCAAAATAAACATTTCTCAAGAGTTTTAAAAGTAAGTCCTAAGTTATCTACTTGCCCTTCTGGGAAACAGGTTTGGCATGGCATTGAAACGTAATCGTTCATTTGTGTCCTTGGGGACACAGAGCTTTGTTGCCTTGGTCACTTGATACAGGCGGATGCCGAGAGCACTGTCAAAGCTATTTGGCAAAGGTGGTCCTTCCCAAGGAAGATCACCCCTGTCTCCCTAGTAGAGCACATTGATAAACTGTGGCTCCCTCTGACCGGACTTGGAGAAGTACCCTTGACCTTTCCTTTGAGGAATAGTGTGGCTGTGATCAGCTGAGAGGCACTTGTGTCACACTAGGACAGGGGTAGGCAACCTTGGCTCTTTTATGACTCGTGGACTTCAACTCCCAGAATTCCTGAGCCAGCCATGCTGGCTCAGGAATTCTGGGAGTTGAAGTCCACGAGTCATAAAAGAGCAAGGCTGCCTACCCCTGCACTCAGAGGTTTGGCAAGCTCGAGCTTTCTCTGGAAAGGAGCTATTTGTAACCAACTTGGATAGAATATCAATCTTGGCAGGGCATATTAGTCAAGCTCTTATGGACATGGACACGGAGGGTGGTGGCTTGCTAGCCGTTGACCGTGTTAGGAGAAACAGCCTGATACAGTGGGATGCAGGGTCACAAAGATAAGCTGACCGGAGAAAAAGGGCAGCTTAAAGAAAGTGGAATTTGTAACTTCGCCATCCAACTATCGTTAAGCCTCACACAAATTTGCCCGTATGTCAAGAGGCTTCCATTTGCAGAGATCAAAAGTAAAAGACAGCATATTGTATCGATCAGCCTTGTATCCGTACTTCGGGTGCTGATAGCTGAACTCCCATAAAGGTACTCCTCGGCTTATGACCACAATCGATCCCAAAATTTCGGTTGCTAAGCAAGACTGTTGTTAAGTGTGGTTTGCCCCATTTTATGACCTGTCTTGCCACAGTTGTTAAGTGAATCACTGCAGTTGTTAAGTTAATAATGCGGTTAAGTGACTCTGCCTTCCCCATTGACTTTTCTTGTCAGAGGGTCACAAAAGATGGGTCACATGACCTTGGAGCACTGCAACCGTCATAAATATGAGTTAGTTGCCAAGCGCCTGAGTTCTGATCCCATGACCATGGGGATGCTGCAACAGTTGTTATAAGTGTGAAGAACAGTCATAAGTCACATTTTTCACTGCCGCTGTAACTGCTGTAAACGGTCACTAAATGAACTGTCGTAAGTCAAGGACTACCTGTGTATTGTGAGGGAATGGAGGGAGCACATTCCAGGCTAGCAAAAGGCAGGGCAGCTTGGTGTGGGAGTAAAAGGGTGACCATGGCTCTTTCCTAATAGTTCTGAGACTATATGTTTTATAGTGCAAGTAGTCTGTTTTAATTTGGCAAGATTTCCGACTGTAGGCAAGGAATAATAAAGGAAACTGCTTAGAAGAATCTCAACCTGTCTTTCTAGGTTTTTGGAGCTTGACACGTTGTGTGGACAGGATCCACCCGTTCCATTAGAATAAAAGAGAGAGCAACTGGCCTGTGGCTGACCACCCTGAAGGAGTTAATGTGGGAAAGTGAATGAAGCCCGAAGCAGTGTTAGCCCTGACATCCCAGAAGAGCTGTGTTAAGCAGGGAATTTAATGAGCTGATAAAACTCCAGTAGTTTTACAAGTTGCTGATTACCTTTTGAGACCCTGGTGTCTTCATTATTAGTTGGGCTTGCTGTCTTAAGTTTTAGATCGCTTCTCATCAGTTAAGTGCACACAATGTAAAGGGGGGAAAAGCATAAATGCCTCCATTGCTTTGAACGTTTGAAAATTGGATAGTACCTGATCACAGATAAAACAATAAGTATCTTTATAAAAGACTGGGAACCTCATGTGGACTCTTTGCTGAAAATGGAAAAAAAATGAATTGGTGATTTATGGAGTTGCTGATGGAAAAGGGTTGAATATGGGAAGAAGGGAATCATGTAATGTAATCTTAAAGAGGAAGGAGAGATAATAAATTTGTAACTGATATAAAGAAGATCAGAAGTCACTTCTTTATATTTCTCCTCTTGTTCTCCTTAATTTTCCTTAACATATTTTCACCTAAAATTTCTAATAAAAATTGTTCTTATAGGATTCTTATTGATTTTTTTTAAAAAGATAAAGACTGATAGAAACTAGCATAAAATAAAGAAAAAGAAGAAAAAGCAAAAAGTGCCAGAAAAGAAAAAACATTTAAGAAAAATTAGAAAGAAAGGAAAAAAAGAAAGTGACTTCTGATATTCTTCACAAATTTATGACTACAGTTATATTTTAACTTTCTTCACTATAGTTACCTCATAATACTCTTTGTCCCATAATCTATTCTGTCTAATCATCAAACCCATAAATTACAAGTTCATTTTTTTCATGTTATGCAAAAAGACCATTAGAGGTTTCTAGTCACCAATAAGTGTAGAAAATTCCTCTAATCAAAGAAGTGAAATATTCATCTCAACAAGATCTATCAATTTCACCAACCATTCCCTCATAGTGGGTAGTTTGAATCTTTCCATCTCTGTGCATGTAATAATCTTGTTGCAGTAATAATTTATTGAAATAATCTTCCATGATTTTTTTTTATCTCTTTATCCATTAGCTCTAATAAGATGAGTACTGGCTTCAGTTGAATATTAACCTCTAAAATCCTTAGTATCAAAATATGTATTTGAATCCAAAATGTTTTAGCTTTTTTACATGTCCACCAAGCATGATAAAATATTATTTCACGTTGTTCGCATTTCCAACATACATTTGAAGTACCTTTATACATTCTGTAGAATTTCTCTGATGTCATATATCAACAAGGTGTTATTTTATAAAAAAAATATCTTTAAGATCAATTTGCAATGTAAATTTCAACCCTTTTAACCACCTGTTTTTCTATTGGTCCATCTGTATAATATAACCAACATTCTTAGCCTACTATATGGTATATTCTTTAACCTGTTCTTCCTCCATTTCAAATTTCAACACATGTTTATGCATTTTAACAATCATATGTTCCCTATCAGTACAGTATAATATGGAGTAAATTAAATTCTTTCTAAGTTTGCTCCATACCATAAAACTTTTTGTCCATTTTAATCTTTCTGATAACTGTAAATGGGAAAACCATTGGCAACTATATCCTTCTGCTATTAATTGCTCTTTTGATAAGTTAGTAGCGTGGTTGCAAAAGGTGATCACAAGATCCTGGGACACTGCAATCATCATATATACATGCCAGTTGCCTAGTATCTGAATTTTAATCAATGACAACAGGGATGTTGCAATGGTCGTAAGTGTGAAAAACAGTCATAAGTCACTTTTTTCAGTACCATTGTAACTTTGTATGGTCACTAAATAGATAGTTGTAAGTTGAGGACTACCTGTAAATCAAATAAATCTATAGCAACCCTTTCACACAGAAGTAGCTAGGCCATGAAATAATTTATGTTTGTCCTCTCTGTTCTTGCCCTCTCTTGTTCTCTGTCCTCTCTCTCCACTGCAGTACCTTAAGGGAAATTGAAGGAGGATTTGATTCAGCATAGAATAGCCAACCTTTATATGGATTAGGAAGCATATTCCTAAAACTGTTTTTGATAAATACAACAATTTCTCTTTTTGCCTCCACTTAAAAGACGAGCCAGAGCTGCAATGCCTGGTTTCTTTTCAAAACAGTAACAAAGAATTTTGCATGTAACATCCATAAAATATACAAAATGAGATGAAAAGTTTTATTTCAGAGTGAACAGCAAAATAACTTTTTTTCAGATTTCTTCTTATCATTAGCAAACAGCAATTATTTCTAAAAAAAAAAAGGGGGGAGCAGATATAAAATTAGCAGAGACAACCAAATTCTAACCGCATTTACAAACTCGGCTAACAAGAAGCAGAGCTTATTTCAGACTGCAGCTATAGTAAGATTTTGCATAAAGGAAGCAAATTTGTTTGCTGATCGGCTAGCCATTTCTTACGCATTGTGGTAAAATAATGTTAAAATGCTCATCAAGGGTTTTTTTTTCACATTTTACTCCAGCTTCTTAAAGCACCCTTGACTACATTCCAGAATAAGCCCATTTTTGCTGCCAAATAAAGAAGGAAAGCATAGTAAGTGCCTCTAACTCATTTCAAAACCAAAAGTTAAAGCTTCCCTTGAGAAGAGGCAGTTTAGGAATAAACCCTTTGGCTAATTAGGTTTAATGGGACATTGTCTTGGGAGATGTGATTTATTAGGCCAGTCCAGGCACACAATAGGCCTGCAGGGTTCAGTTTGTGGATTCTCTAACTAAATGGCAAATATCCAAGCAGTTTTTTAGAATATATCATTAAGGATCATTAAGAGAATGAAGGACAAACTACATGTTACACTCACAGGTCTGTAAAAGTTTGGACCTGAAAAGCATACTTAGGAGGTTGAGATATTGAGTGAAGACATAGGGAGAAAGGAATACCATATATCTTTTTGTTACATTAAACCATGAAGACACTAGTTTTCAAGTTTTTATCATTTTATTTCTTTGCATATAACATATACCGTACTTTCTTTATGAAAGCTGACCTTCCCTTTTTTTCAGATGGTTTGGCTGTTTTCTAAAAGTCTGTTACATTAATCAGAATAGTTGTAGTGGATTATATATTTCATGGTTACCACATCAAACACTATTTAAAGATTAAAAAATTGGCACATGGAATCTATACTACTTTGGGATCATTTTCTGAGAGATTTGATCAGTTCTCTTATAGAAAAGAGGTATAACATACAACACTTCTGAAAATTAGTATACTCTTATCTCCATATGGAGAGGAAATATCTTTGGACATTGATCCATCATTGAGGTCTTTCTCCTCACTGTCATTTTATGCTCCTGCTTTCTTTGGGGAAAGATAAGAAAAAAAACACAGAAATGCCTTAAAGTAGTCAAAGTGTTGATTGTTTACTTGTTAAAGTGGATTCACTACCAGGGCCCTTTCTTAAGTACCTATATGCTTTCCTCTAAGGTTAACACAGGATGTTTAATCATGCAATGAGTCATCAAACAAATAGTTTTTTTATGCTGGAGACAATTAACCACTAATAGAAGCAAATAAACCTCTTTATGTCCTCAACGTGTAAACTTTCCATCAGCTCAATATAACTACTGAGCAACAGCCCCTCTTTTTATTAAATGCATAGGCAATAACTCTCTGAGCGTATAACCCCTTTGTGAAGTTATTACAGAATATGTAAGAATGTATGACAGGGAAAGTGTTTAAAGGAAGCCGCAAATTATCAAGAGAATTGAATGGGTTAGTGTAATGCTCTAAAGCACACTAAAGCAGGAAGGCAAAATCGTTTTAAAATATCTATTTTTAAACCGGTGTGGTCTTTTTCAGGATAGTTTAAAAAGTATGGCTAGCTATGTGATTACATATCAAAGAGAAAATGAGGGTATTCAGCAGACAATGGTTGTAAGAGGCAAAATGTTAATAAGCAATTAGTGACTTACTGCAGCATCACTATGGACAAATTTCTGAGATGTGCTTGCTCAGTATTAGGCTTTCTTCCCTATACAATCCTTGAGGCTTTTCCAGTTGCACCTGTCCTAACCCAACTGTTAAGTCATATTTCCCCTCCCCATTCCAACACCAACTAAGGACAGTACATACAATCTATTACACCTGTCACCTATTACCTTGAAGGGAAATCAGGTGACTAGTAATGACTGGAAATAGAGGCAGAAGAGTTCATGTTGTTCAAGTTTGGTCATTTTATCTTGACTTGAAGATGGATGGAAAACATTGTAACTCAGCTGTGTGGAAAGGTTCTTAGAATTATTCCTATTTGACTTGGAAATGGGGTGTTCTGAATAATTTCTTAAACTTGTAAGCTTTGTGAACTTTGGGAAATCAATTAAGCCCGAGATTGAATGATGCCTATAGCGCAAAGCATAATTTTCAAAGTAGTTTGTACTAAAGAAATAAATTGCCCCATATATCATTCTTGGAGGTCAGAGCTAATATCTCTTCTAAACCATAAACCACGTGGATTAGTCCCAAAAGGCAACCGTGCTTTCTTTAATACATAAACAGCATTTTGAAGTTTCCACAAAACTGACCACATGTTGTGCCATAACAATACTGTACAATTTAGGAGTCGTTGGGTCTGCATAAAATTCGGTTTTGCTTAGTTTCTGTTATGAAATAGGATTTTACATTAGAGGTTTTGTATTTCAGTTGGAGTGGTTTGTTTGTGGCTTGGTTTTATTTATGACCTCACCATACATACTTGGCTGTTCTGCATTTTCATATATTTATATAAAGAATTTCCATGTAGCAAACAAAAGAGTTTAGGGCAATTATTTATCACTGTAAGATATTCATAGGAAAAGAAACTGAAGGGAAAAAACAAGTACAGACACCCATTCTAATTTTATCTTATAATGATCAGGTAGGGCAAATAAACTGGATGCTTTCTCTTCTTCCTCATCTACTGGGAAATCTGTTGCTATGTAAATTGATGGAGGGCCAGAAAGCTTTGGTTTTGCAAATGGAAGTAACCGAATAAGAGAGTTGGAAGGGACCTTGGAGGACTTCTAGTCCAACCCCCTACTCAAACAGGAGACCCTATACCATTTCAGACAAAAGGCTGTTCAATCTTTCTTGAAAACCTCCAGCGATTGGACTATTTCTTCCTAATTTTCAGCAATGGGAAATAGTTTGAATGCTGAATACGATCTGGAAACTCTTTTGTTGTATGTGTATAGATGTTTTTCCAAGAGTTACTAAGCTCTTAAACCCAAAGTCATTTGTAAGAAAGTAAACTGATCAGTCTTGTCCTCTGAAACTTTAACTGCTTACCTGGTAGAAAGAAGTATTGGTTTGCACATTCCACAGCTGAAGGTTATGTAGCATTATTCCTTCATCAGATCTCTGCCAAAAAACATACTCCTTGAAGGCTCAATCAACAAATGAAGAAAGATAAAGTGAGGAAGTGTTAAGATCTGCTTGAAAGTAGAAACTGTATCCCAGAAAGAGCTTTAAAAGCATATGCATTGTCTCATTTTATTACTTTTCAAAGTGTAATCATATTTTCAAACAACCCCCCCCCCGGCAAGATATTGTCTTATGGACACAATAACAGAGCCACTGTGATGACTCTGTTCAAATAGATTTAAAATAATAAGCATGAATGATATCATCCAAACATGCATACTTTGGTTCCCAGTTGGAGGTTAAATTTTCCAAGGAAAACAGAGAGATGGAACTGTTATTTACTCCAAAGTATTTTTGGCTATCTTCTTCTTTTCTCCTTTCTAATGGAAATGAACCTCATAAATCCAGCTGATAGAAATAATGTATGAGTCCTCTGCAATGATAGGCAATCACAAGTTGATTTAGCAGCCTTAATTCAACTTCATTAGCCTTGCGGGAGGAGTTTTGGTAAGAGCTCTTCTTCAGATTTAATTTAGACTTCAACTCTTTTTGTGGGCAGCTCGTGCTTTTCCTCTGCCTGTTCTCGGTGAATGAAATTACCTCTCTCTTCACAAATGCCAGAGGCTTCCAAGAATTCTACAAGCCCTGATTGGATTCTCAGCATAATAGCCATTTCTTTTTCACATACTCCGAGCACAAAAAACTTGTATCTTGTTATAAAAGTGAACTCAATCTCCTTTTGTTTTGACCTGAAGGGGTAATACAGAGGGACATGTTCAGAAATTGGTGAATTCCCAACTGAATGGAATATAAAAGACTAACAAGGAAAAAAAAATCAATCTTTAAGAAAGACACATGCAGAGTCCTTGTCTTCAAACCTCTATCAGTAGTAAATCAACCTTGGATCACCTTATGTTGGTTTTCTTGCTTTTTGTTTCATAAATACAATGAATGTGAGTTAACAAAATTTTAATGGGAAAAATAATTAATATAAAAAAAGGATGAAATGGTGGAAAGAATTTGGTGGGGGAAAAATAACTACTTAAACTGTGATATTTTCATATAACACAGATAAGGTTGGTCTAATGGTTAAGGCACTAGGCTAGAGGAGAATCCCACCTTAGACATGAAAGCCGGCTGGATGACTTTGAGTCGGTCACTCTCTCTCAGCCCAATTCATTTTACAGGGCTGTTGTAGTGAGGAAAATGGGAGGAGGAAGGAGTATTAGATATGTTCACTGCCTTGAGTTATTTATAAAAATAATAAAGGTGGGATAAGAAAAAAAAATCCTACTCAAAATTGTGACATTTCCATATAACACAGCCAAGGTAGCCTAGTTATGCTTGTCATAATTTAATGTAAAGTTTTAGGGTTATTCTGTGTATCTCCATGTCTCCTTAAATTTTGCTCCTTGGCTTATAGCAGGGGTCCCCAACCACCGATCCATGAACTGGTACCGGTCCGCGGCATGCCAGCAACCGGTCTGCACAAACAAGCAAAGCCCCATCTGCTGCGGGATGCAGGCAGCACACAAAACCACGCCCCCTTCGGTCCGCGGAAAAACCTCTCTCCATGTAACCGGTCCCTCATGCCCAAAAGTTTGGGGACCTCTGGCTTATAGGATAGATTGGTCAAAATGAAAGAGCCCACAAAAAGAAGTCTTAACTTCATCAACCATGTTTAATAGTATATGAAAGAAGACTATAGCAGTTCTCTCTATCTGCATTTCCATTATTTTGAAGTTTTTCACAAAAGCAGACTAATAATAAACTTGGAACTTTTCATAGGACTGTAGGATATGTACTATGATAACAATGTGCTAGCAATTCCATCCCTTAATAGAGTAGGATTGATAATTAGGCAACATTTGCACTTAGCTGAAAAGGGCAAGGGAAGAATATAGTGTGGATGAAAAGACTTGTAGCTTAGCAATAAGAAATGAAATGAAACTTGACATTTAAATTCTTACGATACATAGTCCTTATAAACACATGACTAATTATTAGCCACAAGATGCCTAACAGCGTCTACTATTTTAATGCTAAATGCTCCATTCAAAGGAGTATGTACGACACAGATATTTTCACAGGTTATTTTTTTTCCTTATGGTATTAGAATAGTTGTGCAATGTGGATTAAAATTAGGAAACAGATTGTGTTAAAAGGGAGAAGAGAAAAAAATATTTCTAACTATACACACTACAATTGAAATGGAAAGATGGTGAGGAATGGCCAGCCACTTAAAATCTTATGGTGATACTCTTTACAGAAAGATCTGTCTGACTTGGAAAACACCACACAATTCCCTATGTCTTTCACTTTTTTAAAAAAGAGAGAAACGTGTGTGGAAGAGATGTGCCTTCTTCCCTCTGTAGAACACAAATTTACCCCATGATTTTTCAGATTATAAATTATAAATGCTCAGTGCGCTCATCTGTTATTCAGCAGGCTGGGCCAAAGGATGTAGGGGGCGGGGAAGGGGGGGGTCTCCCTTCCTTTCTGTTCTTTAAACTGGATCTCCTTTGATGTCTATACCACTTATACACAGCAATCATTACATCCCACACTCCAGCATCATTAATGCAACTACAAACGAAACAAGTCAAGTTTTGAATACCCAATGTTTTATTCTAATCACACAGATGTGAAGGGAAAACTGAACTAAGTAAAAATAAAAATACTTATGGATGGGATTGCTCCTTAGAGTAACTCTGCTTGAAAGCAAAGGGAGCCAGATATTGCCCTTGTGGCCATGAGCTTCATTCTTCAAAATATTCTGTTTTCTCATCTCTTGATTTGCAAAAGGGACCATACTTGGAAGGTAAAAACTAGGCCTCTGAAATATGCTTTACAATTTCTCTGTATGTGTCTTCTCTGTCTTGATATTGGACAAGGAACTGTGTAACTATCCTCAGGGATTACCTATAGTCATTGCATTACCATTCATTTTTATGATTTATATCCTGCCTTTCTGGCAAATATATAGGTCTTTTTTTTCTTATATAATAATGGCCCTTAACCCTCATTCTTTGCAGTTTAACAGGGCAGCTCCCTAAAGGTTCAAATTTCAATTATCCAAATTTAAAAAAACCCATACTTAAATTGCCTAGAATAAAAAAGCAATATAAAATTGGTCTGCGAAAATAAAAACAAACATAAAGCCACACCAATGTACAGAGGATTGAGAAGCTGAAGAAATGCAGAATTGTGAGCCCTCACAATTGGAAGTAATAAAAAAATGTTGAATAGTGTTACAGAACTTCAAGACAGGACAGATATTTCATTCACAATCTAGGGGAAAGGAAGAGTTAGTTCATCGGTCAATATCAATGGCTATTATAAATCTGGCAAAATGTGTAAACTTATGTTTAGGAATACAAATCTGACTCAAAAGAAAGCTCGACTTTACAACCTTGAGTCAAAAATGAACCTGATTTTCATCACTGCAGTCCCTAAATTCCCTCATAACTTTCTAAATCTATATATTTGCATGGAAAAGTAGCAAAAGTAGATACAGTATATAGAGAAAAGATGGAAAGTAGCTTTCTCCTTAGCCTTTTTTCTATGTCCTGGTGCATTAGTTTTATTTGAGACTTGCAAGTACTGAATGCATAATGCAGTTTACTTAATGTTAGGCCCCACATGTTGTCTCTGGTATGAAAGGAAGTTATTAATATGCAGAACCTTGAGGAGTAGAAAATTGTCTGGTGTCCAGTAGCACACTTAATGTGCCCCCCACATTGTGGTCTGCAGGCCCCAAGAATGAGACTATACATTTAATTTTCTTTAGGGCTTATACTCCTCTAGTTTTTGCTTATTTTCTGTTAGAAATCCCATTGCTGAATCTTGTAGCGTAATCAGAGTAGATTCTGAAGTAAGGAGTAAGGAATGTGAAAGCTTCAGTGGCTTATCTCTTCTCCAAGGCAAGATGAACCTTGGTCAACCTCCCATTCAAGCTGATGTTGAATTCTCACCATACCAGTGGCTCACAACTTTTCCGGTAAACTTTACCGTAGCTTTGTCCTGTATAATTTTAATGTTTCTTGTTTTATATATTTATAAAACCCTATAGCAAGTCTTTAATACCTAGGCTATTTTGATTCTTAACAGGCTGTCATTTGTCAGAAGCAGTATCAAGGCTAATTTTATGTTTTCCCTTACCCCCGTGCAAAACCAATACTCTTTTAGAGTTCAAATTTTGCAGCCCTTTCCTAACTCATCAATATTTATACAGGCCATTAGGATAGAGGTAAACTGGGCCCAAGTGAACAACTAAGGATAACTGGCTATAACATTGGAAAGTTATGTCTAAGAAGTTCAAATGCAGCACTTTCCATATTTAGACCAAGTTAGGGGCAGAATTTTCCATGAAGGATAATAAGGGTTGCCATAAAATATAACTCCTGAAACTTGCTGTTCATAATTTAGTTTTCAAGTTTCCCGAAGGCTGTTAACTGTATTGTTTTTGAGAAAACTGTCCCAAAGATTATGAAATGTATTCAGGTCCTACACTCTTTATGGAAGAAAATGTAAAACAATGATCTATTACTTGCCTTTTTTTTCTTTCTTTCAACAAGGATAGCAAACTGGATACCGGCCCTAGTCCAGTGATACGCAAATTCAGGCAGAACTTTTAGAGGAAAAGAGTCCCTTTTTTAATATTAATAATATTAATATTATTATTAATAAATTAATATTTTATTAGTTTTCTAATTTTACATTTAGGTATGTAAAAAGCAAGGTGGTGGCTGGGTTAATCAATAGTTCAATAACATACAAAAATCTTTAGTACAAATCTCAAGTTGCAACATCAAATATTTCCTCTCTTTTTCCCTTAATATCAACTATCTCATATTTAAGCTAATACAGTTCTTATTATATCAACTAAGTAAAAACATCATTATTACATTTATCAATAAATTTTAGCTTAATTACTTTTACATTCAATCTTTATAGGCAATCAATGTCCTGTTATTGGCTTTTCCCCATTTTTTAACTTCCCATCAATATTCAAATTTAATATTTGATATTTATAATTTCCAGGCTTTAGGTAACCAAAGTTTCCCTTAGCTCAATTCATAACAGATCTAATATTCTAACATCTTATCTATTTGAGTATAGTCTTGTTCTATTTTCTAAAAGTTATCTATTTCCCACCATATTAAATCATCTAATTAATAATACAGTATCCCCTTCAATAAATCAAAACTATTATATATATTGTCTGGGTTAATAAATCAAACATATTCATATTTTTTCTTTGGGGTCTAATTTTTAAATATTAAACAAATAGAATCCTTATTTTCAACTAATTTCCAAATATTTTAAATTTAATGACCAAAATTACCCTTATCTCAACTTCTCCCTTTAACGTATAATTAATAATATGAAATCCTATCTAATAAATCAAAACCCCAATTTTCTTCAGCCTTATTCTGGCTTTCTTCCTTTGCTAACTAGCTTTCCATGTCAGTACTTTTAAATCATCAAATAGATCTCCCTCTATTATTATATATATTATTTGAAATAGGAAAGACCATTTAGTTGCCATTTTTTTGGGAAGGACTAGCCCATTTGTGTTCATTAGATCGTCTCCCTATTATTCCAATTCCCCATGATTGTCCTGATATGTTTATCTTCCATTCAATCTGTTCTTCTTCTTTCTCCTCAAATTTCTTCTGATTTATATAGAAAGTCTTTTCCATTTTCAGTGCTGTTGCTCTCTTTTCTGGATTTTCCATTAACTGTGTTTGTTGGTCAACTGAGTCCTCTGTCTTAGTATTTGATTGTTCCACTTCTTCTGTTATCTTCTGCGTTGTTAATTCTTTGGTTGTAGTCAAAATTTGGGTTTGTATATCTAAGCTGGTATCTTGTTCTTTTATGTTGCATCTTAATTTGTCACAAGCTGAAAGAATGGTTTCATGTATTGCTTTCAACATGGAAAAGATCTTTTCCTGGTCTTCATCCATATTCTCTTAATAGTGTGTTAAGTTGAGGACTTTAAAATCAGATGTTAAAAATAATTTTATAACTAGGTATGGGACCTCTATTTCACGTATTATAGGTAGTCTTTATAGTAGAAGTTGTTTATCAAGTAAGATATTATAGTCAAGGTATTTCATCATCTCATGTAATAACCAATGTTCCTCAGATAAAGAAATAGGAAAGCAATTCCCCACATATAGCTCTGAAAGTCAGTAAAGGTTTACATTCATAGTTCAAGCAGGCCAGTTATGCCGCCCAGAAATTCTCTTTACAGCTGAGTTTCTCACAGGTGGTATCTATCAAGGTCGAAAGAGTTTTATCTCTTCAAGCCAAGTCTCTTTTAGGCAATAACAAGTTGTAATACCAAACCTCACCACAAGATGTGACTGATGCCATTTAAAGTTTTTTAAGTCCAAAATTTTTATAATCCTTTTTCCAGTTTTATTTCTTTTTTGTAGATAAAAACAAAAGTCTCCAGTAAAAATAAGAAAACTTTTGGTCCCCAAGTTTCAGAAACTTATAAACCCAATTAGATTAAAATTGTTATTTTAGTGCTTTAACTCCCCTGGGTAGTCAGTCGCTGCTGTTCTTAGAGGGTGGGGTAGAAATTCCCTTCCCTCTCTCATCACAGGGGGAAAAATACTTTGGGCAGCTTTTACAGGAAAAGAAAATACTTAAGATCTTAAAGAGAAGATCAGATCTCACCCAGTTTCATCTGCGTTGCTTTAGAAGTGCTTCATGGTAAGTTTGACTTCGGCTGTCTGCAGCTTAGTGACAAGCCATATTCCCATGGCCGGTCTTTCCTCCGCCGGTTTGGAGGGCTGCCCTGGATCAAGCGGAAGGGCTGCCGCCCTCCCGTGATCAAGGGGGAGTCTCCTCCTTGCTCGTCGCCCCTACAGGGCGACTTTCGACCCTTTCCAGGGTCCTCCAGTAGAACGAAATCAAATGCGGAAGATGGAGCTTGTCTTCCAGCGTCTGTGGCGGCCGCGATGGCAAACCGGAAGTCCCTTTTATCAATATCTTAAAATGATAACTATAAGCATAGTGCCTGGCTTGATTTGGGTCAAGACCAAGAATCTAATAAGCGGACAACAAATCTAAAGGAAAAGGCAAGAGACACAGAGAAGTGGAATCCAGCATTCTAAGCATGGCACAGGAAGCATGGCACAGTGCTGAGACTTGGAAAGTGTTCTCAGTTTCTTCTCCCAGGGAATGAGGCCAATATATCAAACAAGCTGAGTCTCCACCCAGTTTGAGCCAGTTTGGTCTAGTGATTAATGCGCCCGGCCACAAATCAGGTGACTATGAGTTCAAGGCCCACCTTAGGCATGACTGCCAGCTGAGTGGTTTTCGGGCAATCACCAAGAGTCTGCCAGCTGGGTGACTTTTGGCCAATTACCAAGTGGCTATGAGTTCTAATCCTGCCTTAGGCATGACTGCCTGCTGAATCACTTTTGGCCAGTCACTGTCTTCTCTGCCCAACCCACTTAAAGTGGTTTGGGTTGAGAAGACAGGGTTAACTTTAAACACCAAAAGGTTTAAAGTCTTTTAAAATAATGCAAGGGTCACAACATTTACTTGATTGGGATGTTTAATTGCAATATATAGCATACCTTAAAACTGCATGGAAGTTGTTAAAAGTTTTGTATGTGATTCAGAGCATCAGAACTCAAATTTCAAAGGCATTTTAATTTATTGGTTTTATATATATATATATTCTGACTGTGGTAGCCAAATAAAATTATTTTCATAACGTTTTCAATAGAAATGTCAACAACATCCACAATGTATTTATTTGATTTATATGACTACCCGTCTCACGTATGTGGTTTTGGGCACCTTACAATTAAATGGTTAAAAACAAATAAAATGCAGAATATAAAATAAAGACACATAGCAACTGAGCATCATAAAATAACCATCAACAAAAAAAAAAGTCAGACATATGACACTATACACAGAGAACTTTACCTGAATGTGACAGTGACACCCACAATTTTCTCAACCAGCAATCTTTCTGTCTCGGTCATGTGGTTCACTTAGCAACAAACTACCCGTTGAGTGGTTGGGAAGCTGAGCAGGAGGTTAGAGACCTGAGAGCTGTCATGGGGCGGGTTGAGCTCTCGTCTTTCACTTCAGCTCCTGCCAGAGACATGAAAGGAGCCACCAACTAGACGTCCCCAGGGCAACAGTGATGTCACTGGCTAATCCTTTCAACCTGGAAGCGCCCCATTGCTTCTGACATGAGTGCAAAAAAAGCAATCATTTCACCAGAACCAGTTGCAGTTGCTAAACAAGGAATACTTGTATTAGTTTCTCTCATACCACTTTTGGAGCCCAAACGTACAGGAAACCTGCCTGCAGATGTAATTTTTGAAAGCTTTGCAAGGGTAAATGCAGACGTCTTAGCATTTTATACCTTGACATACGAAAAGTCGCTCCTCATTGAGACTAAACCCACAGAATTTGCTGGAGCTTTCTTCCCCGGCCTCTGAAGGTTCTTGTAGGGTTCTTCTGTTCTTGATTGCGTTTGCGGACAGAAGATAGTTCTTTGGTTTGCTCCTTGGCCTGCAATGCTTCCCTTGGATTTAGGAAGTTATCATTTGAATATTTGTTGGGATGGCCATCTCTCTGTAGAAAAGATCTGCATCCCCAAGAGTTTAGGCAGCATTATAGGTAGTTCTCAACTTACAACTGTTTTTTTTAACAACGGTTAGAAGTTACTGGGGTCTTGGGAAAGAGTGATTTATGACCCATCCTTGAAATTATGACTTATCACACAATAGGGGTCTTCAAACTTGGCCGTTTTATGACTTGTGGACTTCAACTCCCAGAATTCCTCAGCTAGGCACGCTGGCTGAGGAATTCTGGGAGTTGAAGTCCACAAGTCATAAAAAGGCCAAGTTTGAAGACCCCTGCTCTACAGTCACATCACAATTCAGGGACTTGGTGACCAGCTCACATTTATGATATTGCAGCGTGTTGTCAATTGGCAAACAAAGTCAATTGACAAGCCAGATTTGCTTAATGACCGTGGTGATTTGTTTAATAACCACAGTAAAAATATTTCTAAAATAGGGTCCAGTCACATGATGACTCAGTTGACCACATCACTTAGCAACCGAAATTCCAGTTCCAATTTTGGTCTCAAATCAAGGACTTCCTGTATCCATTGATTATTATGGACGTAGTACTAAGGCCTATGAATCTCTCAAGAGTCTAAAAAAAACATTATCAATTCCTCCCAATCTATGATTTATAGATTTGTGATTACTTTATGATATAATCTATATTCTCTATTGTGAAAAATACCTATCAACTATTTTATCTCGGACATCTACAGGAGTACTGAAAATCAAAAAGACTCCACTATGGGCCTTTCATACCATTCTCATATTCTTCATACATCTTGCTAGAAAATGTCTTGTGAAAAAAAAATATATATTTTTTAATTGGGTCACTAATCCTTGTCATTTCTTTTTCCCTGGTCCTTTACTATCGCCCCCTCCCCAGTTTAATAGGATGGTGGGGCCATGACTACAAAACCAGGTTTCTAATGGAAAACAGTATGTATATTTACCCTTCTGTTTTAAATTACTTGTTTTAAATTACTGCTTAACTTGTTTGTTTTTATGAACGTATATAAACGGCATCAAAAGTAATAAAGTTGCTGCAGAACAAGACCAACGATTCTTTCAATACAGGGAAATGTTTCCATTCCAACCTGAAATTAAAGATCAAAGAGTCAAAAGCTTTAAAAAGTCCAAATTTATATAGATGATTTATAAAGGCCTTTATAAAGAGAGAAAAAGAAAGAGAGAAGAGAAAGACAGCACAGGAGATCGAAAGCATGTTGTAGCAAACAAGCACCAAAATGTCAAGGGAAAAAAAATCAACATTTTTATTATAAAGGTGAAATAAATTAGTGGCCTCTATAGTTCTAGCCTTAACCGGAAGGCAACATTGGTTGTTCTGTGGAAATTCCAAATTTTGATGTTATTTATTTGGCATTATTATGTGCATGTCGCTTAGCAACCTGTTTTTGTTTCATTTTGATTAGTGTTGTAACATTGACATTTAATTTACACTCTTTTTTATGCATTTAAAATCTACTTGGAGTCCTGAACTTGCTACATCACACAATAAGAATGGGTTTGAGGCACTAAACTAGCTAGTAATACTACTAAGGCCTTATTGCTTTTTTATAAGTTACTCCTGTTTAATTGTGCTGCCCTCAAAATAATTTGGAAAATATATTTTTTAAAGTTTTTAAAGTCACTTACCATTATCGAAAGTGACAGTTTCCTCAGGGATTAATCTCAAAGTTAAACAAGGCCTGTTTATTTCTTTCATAAAAATATGAATGCTTGTGCAACCTTAATAGTCTTTAATCAAATCTATGGGGATCATTTGGTACTATATGGAAAAGATCAAAATGTTTTAAAGCTAAATTTCTACTTTTTGCATTAAAAATATTGAAAATTGTTGACATCCAATTGTTTTGATTAGCTGATGGAGTAGCATCAAACCTGATTTGGAGGGCCTGGCTGAAGCTCTCTACAAGAGAGGACATTCAAATAATATTGAATACAGCCTAATACAGTGATGGCAAACCTTTTACAGACTGAGTGCCCAAAAACTGACCCCCCTGCTCCGCCCCCACCCCGCCTGCCCACAGGGCCACTCACTGCCTCCAGGGCCCACCACAGATCGCCCAGCAGTGCCATGGTGGCCACGCCCTCTGCCCGCGCCCCGCAGCATCAACTGTGCACGATGGGGTGTGAGGGCAGAGTCTTGTCTACACTGCCTGGCTGCCATGTCCTTGGATGCACTGCTCCGCATGGGCCACGCTCGGGGGTGACTCTCCTCCAGGGGGGCTGCTGGTGAGGAGGGGGTTATGGGGGAGGCAAGGCTGGGGCAACGGCACGTGTGCCCACAGAGAGGGCTCCGAGTGCCGCGTCTGGCACCCATGCCATAGGTTCGCCACCACTGACCTAATACTTCTCCAACTATATATAACCAGATTCCTCACATAACTTATTATTGTTACAGAATTGCAACTCAGCCCTGGAATCAACGGATTTCGTTTATCAAATCCTTCCATCTTATTGGTCTGTGCTCTTCACGCTAGCTTAGAGGTGAGTAATTATTTTCTCCTAAGGGAAGACATTCAGACAAAGGAAAAAAATGTTGTTTCATTAGGCAATATTCCTTTTTGATGACAGTAAATTGAAAAATCTGTCCAAAGACAAATGCTTTGAATAACCTTTTACATTGGTACCTGGGTACTCATCGTTAATTGGTTCGAGAAGTACCAAAAACTATGAGTACCAAACAAATTTTCCCCCTAAGGAATAATGTAGTGAGTTACAAGGCAACCAACACTGAAAAGTTCTAGCTTCTGCAATGAGTACCAGGACGACATTTTTGCATCAAAATGCACTGAGTACCAAATCTGATGAGTTTCAGAGCAGTTGAGTACCAAGTACATCACCTGTACTTCGCCCACTTCGTTGGTTCCATTGCAGTCCCATGTTCCCCTTTCAGCAGGGACATGAGCCGATCCATAGCGAAGTGCTTGAATCAGACAGAAGACAGGGAGGCTTTGAAGCTGGAAACATGCAGTACTTTAATTAATTAAATGAATAAATTATGTAACTAAAATACAAGCATTCTTCTATATGTATGTTTTTGGTGCAAAAATCAATGAGGTACAGTAGTAGGCACTCTGTAACATCAAGCTGAGCCAACCCATCAGACTAACTAAGAAAAACTTCATAACAGTGAAGCTTTCTGCTGATCCACATTTATTTTTCCCTAGCATCAACTGATAAATTAAGAAAGAAATTAAAATTTGCAAGCTTATATGGGAACATATTTACTTATTTAGTTCTTTTATTTAATCTAAAGCTCCCTGGCTCCTATTGACTCTGAAGAGGCTTTCGCTTTAAAAGCAAGTAATAATAAAACATAAGAAAAAAATCATGGATGTCCAGATGAGAAAAAGCTTACGTACCAACAGACATAGTATGCTCTGAAGCTACTCTACAGAAAAGCCAGATTTTACACCATTATAAATGTAAAAAATGCTCTTATTGATAATTCTGTTTCTTAGAACAAAGCTATGTACATCCTGATGTAATATTATTATAGGGACATTTTCTTTGGAAAATATGGATAGGCTTTTTGAAGAAAGAGCATACTCTTGTTGGTTTGTGTGCTATTTCTCAGCTGCATGTCCACAATTTGTCTCTTGCTTTTTATTCTTATTTGTTTTTAAAGTGAAAGTCTCCTGGAGTTAATAGGAGCCAAGGGACTCTAAATTAAAGAAGTAAACAAGTAAATACATTCCAGTGTATCCAGTGTATCCAGTTTAATTTATTTCTTAATTTATCAATTGATGCTAGGGAAAACTAAATGTTTGTCAGCAGAGGGGTTTATTGTTATGAAGTTTTTATCAGTTGCACAGAATGCCGAAGCAACATCACATAGAGGAACCAGAGTTTTAACCACAAGCAAAATCTCAAATTTCATAGAAATACTGGGAAGCAATATATCCTGGAATATTATTCACGTTTGAGTTACAAATCAGTGATTTTTTTCAAAGAAAAAAATAATGTAGAATTTAATATATCAAGTCTCAATCGTGTGACTAGAAGATCTAATATACCTCGCATGTCTTCACTTATTTATTTATTTATTTATTAATTGTATTTATATCCCGCCCTTCTCCTTTCGGACTCAGGGCGGCTTAGTTGCTTTGTAGAAAACAATTAGCAATCTTTAGGGAAACCTAATATAATGGGTGTTGATTCATAATTTGCTACTTACACACTGATTTCTATCGGAAGCTAATGTTGTGTGTATATCTTTGAAAAATGCTATTTGACAGCCATCCATATCCTTTGATATTCACACATATTTTTATTCATCTCAGGCTGCCGAAGTCTCACTTGGGGACATTTTGGAAGTGAAAACCAAGCTATTTTTTCCCCCCTAAATTGCATTGCCAGTAAAACAAAACAAAACAAAATCAATCACAGAATTACTAATAACCTAGAGAGTTTTATTTGAAAACATTAAGATTTAAAATTCTGCATTAAGAAATGCCAAGGGGATATGGCGGGTATATCGTATGTGAGAGGGTGTGTGTGAGGGTGTGCATTTATTTATTCGTTTATTTATTCGTTCATTTGTTCTCTTGAGCAATTAATTTGGTTTACCCTTAAAACATCTTTTGTATTTTGTAAACTTTATATGACCTTAGAGATGATACTGTGCTCTGACCCAGATGGTGCTTACAAATGAGTGGGGGGGGGGAAGAGAATCTGTCATTTAGCCCACTACAGGGGGTCAAAGCAGGAAGAGCACATCAGTTTCTATGGACTTGCCTTTTTGTGTTTGCATTACACTTTTGGCACAGTCAGGATTCCCTTGCGTTAATTGCTGTAGTACAGTGAAATAGGCGGTCTCTGGCAAAAGATGACACTTATGAAATGGACTGCCATCTTGCATAGGGATACATTAAGCAGAAGGTACAGTTTCTAAAGAAACAGCTGAACAAGGCAAGTGTTAAAACACACAACAAAGGCAGTTTTCCTTTTACAGCGAAAGAAAGAACATTTGCGATGGAAACATTTTTCTTTATCCGTATATTTCCTCTACCAAATCCTTATAAATGCAACTCCAGCTGGGAAAGGTCTACTACAGCAACTCATTTCCCAAAGTTTTTTGCAACATGAGATGACTTCTGTTGCCTTCCCCCATGCTGGCAAGTAGTATTTTTTATCCCTTTCTCTCCCCAAGTCCCAGTGCATTTAAAGTTGTGAATATTTGTTCCCAGTGCCATCATGTTAACAAAGTGCCTCATGCTCCCAATCCACATGTTTCCTGCAAGACCTACTATCCCTGGGAAGCAGTTGCAGCTTTATGCTGTTCCTTTCTTGGGAATGTCTGATCATTCTTGTAACACAACATACAGAAGCAGAGAAGAACGGTACTTAGTAGACAATGTGCATGTAATTAAGCTAGCAAGAGATAATTTTCAAGTGCATTTGTTACAATATGTGGTGGGTGCAGTGAATGGAAGGGCTCTTAGGGAACCGATTGCTTGAATATGTCTGAAGTGTCATTACAATAAGGGGACACCATACAAAAAGAAATGGGCTAGCTATAACTTTGGGAAACTGTTGTTTTGTTGTGTTTTCATGTTATATGATATTGCTAGTGATCAAATAAATGTTGACAATAAATCCAAATAGGGTAGTACTGTGTGGTTGAAATGGTTCATTTTAGGCTGTCTTTGTAGAGAAAGCAACGTTCTTTCATGCAGCAATGATATTTTTGTTTGTTTGTTTTAATTAGATCTTTGCTCAAAGTACAGTGAAGTGCCTTAGAAGGAAATCCATACTTCTTACTGGCTACTTGGAGTATTTGATAAGGCACTATTACGGCAAAGATAGAAATGACCCTGAGAAGCCGCTTATAAAAATAATCACACCATCCCACCATGAAAAAAGAGGATGCCAGCTCACCTTACTTTTCTCTGTTCCAATCAGAGATGTTTTTAAAGAGCTGGAAAAACGAGGCGTCGCTGTAAGTAGCCTAGGTTTATGTTGGAAACTTCAAAAATGCTTTTATTTTGTGGAAGTGGCCATGTTAATTTTAGAATAGTATTGGCGTTATAATAGGCAGGGTAGAATAATCAAAACAAAATAAAGTTTAAAGTAGCATTTCACAATTCATAAATATTGAGTGTTGACCTCGTGGTTTCAGGGAGCAGAAAGTAGAATATGTGAGATGCATTTGCTGGGTCATTGCAGTGGAAGAATCACTTGAGAGTTTTCAGTAAGTCATAAAATTACGACCAAAGCTGAGCTACACGTCCCTGTAATAAATATGCAACAATTTTGGGAAAATTGGAACTGGGTAGCGTAAAGTTGCGGGTGGTTATACAATAGCATTAAATAGTCTAAAGCAGGAGCCAGCAATTCTGGGAGTTGAAGTCCATAGGTCTTCAAAGTTGCCAACATTGGACACTCCTGGTCTAAAGGTTGGTTGGTTGGTTGATTTCCTTCCTTCTTAAAAGTAATTACCTTTTTTTTTAACCATATCAGACAATTCCTTCAAAATATTATCCAAAGAAAATGTCCCCTGAAAATTATGCTGTGTAATTTAATAATGCAGCTTTTATGAACTTTGTGCGAAAGGAAAATTGTGCTCTGGTGGATTCTGGTTCCTTCCGCTAGCAGAAAGACAACTCTGGTTCTGTCTAATATATTGGAATTATGAGACTTATTAGATTATTATGTTTCCAGTTTTGTGATTAATGGAAAAGATGAGAGGTTCACTGGGATTATCATTTCACCCAAGAACAAAGTAATGATTGGAAAGACACATGAAAAATAAGGGTTGTTTTTTTTTTAAGTTGAAGTCCTAGTGCCAATCATGTAATGGTCTTGAAAAACAACCTGGAAATTATTTGTCATTGTGTTCTTCCAGATTATAAGGCAAAAGGTTTGTAGGAAAGTATGGTGACTGATTAGTATTCTAAAAGAAACAAACAAATATTACACATGCGATTTTTTTGTGTTTTCACTTTGACAAACCAACACAAAGGCGTTAAATTTATGGAATATTCATCTGGGTGTTTTGCAGTGCGACATGCGGGAACCTGACGCTCTCCGTGTTGCCCCAGTTCCTCTCTACAATACTTTCCAGGATGTGCACACCTTTGTGGAAATCCTAGGATCCGCAGTTGCAGCTGCCAAGCAGACTGCAAACTCGAAGTCGCTTTCCTGATCTTATTGACAACATAACTGTATCTTTGTCCTCTTCTCCTGGCCAAATGCATTGGAGGTTTCGAACATCTTTTGGGGGGGCGTGGGTGGAATTTCTTCCAGATTGGGCCTTATTCTACTGCTTTACTTCCAAAGATTAATTCACTTTCAATATTGGATTGTAATATGCTTTCTATTAAAACTCATGCTTTCACCCACTGGAAGTTTTGTGTGACATCATTATGCAGAATAGGACTTTTGATCGTTCCTGTTTATGTGATATCTTCCTGTGTAAACGCAGTCCACGTTAAGTGGCAAGCAGCCACCTTTCTCCCTGAGGGACTGGGAGGGACTTTTGCCTGCACATAAAGAGTAAAAACTTCTTGATACTTTGTGCTGTCACCATGAATGGCTAGCAATTCACTGACTTCATATTGTTACCTTAAGTACACGAGGGGCCATAACTCTTGTTCAGGTATCGAGATCTGTTCTTAAAGGTGTTGTCCAAATATTGATACCTTTTAGGTATGATGTATTTTACATTTGATTTGTGATTTAGATTAAATAAAATATTGTCAGAGTATATTAATATCTTAAACATTTCATATTCTTCAGCTTATATATATATATATAAATGAAGTATGTAAGAATTCATGAAGGATTTGTAGACTCATAAAATGTATGAGTTGGAAGAGTCTTGTGGTAGAATCACCAGCCAAAGGAAAAGGGAGTGAAAAGGCATTCCAGCATGGAATTGCTCAATGGGAGGAAATGAAAGAGGCCCGACTATTGATGCCTTTATCTACCATTTCCCAAGGGAATGCAGTCAGTCTGGGAGATTCTTGTAAATGGGTGATCAACAATAAAGAAATTGCTTTGGCCTGTTCTGATTCCTTGTGTCTGACAAATCTGTGGGTTCCTTCAGTGTAGGAATCCACCAATGGTATTTAGTCCCCAATTGAAAACCTCCAAAGAGGAGAGTCAACCATTGTTTTGGAGACATTGTTTCACTGCTTAAAAGCTCCATCAAAACATTCTTCTTAATATTAAGACTGGTTATCCTTTCTTTTAAATTCAACTCACTGGTCCTTGCCTATACAAACTTTTCATTGAATTGTTCTGCATGTTTCTGATCATGCATGTGGCATTATTAATGGATAGAGTTTCTAGAGCAGTTTTCTAGGCTTGGTGGGCACTGATATTTGAGAGACTTAATGCATGCTTCAGCATATGCTGGGCTAATGGTTTCCACTTCCTCATTTCACCTGGAAGCTGTTCTGTGCTTTATCTTCTGTTAGGACCTATATTAGAAACTGCTTTCCCCAGTTTGACAAAGATTGAGAGGTGAATATCAGATTATGCTAGTTTTTGCCCAATGACACTATCCTATCTCATCATGCTGTTGAATATTAGCTAGTGATAACACAAACACGAAACATTCTTTTAGTTTTATAGTTTACTGACTTGTTTAGCTGTTGCTAACTTTGAGACAAAATATTATCCCATTTCAATTAATTTCCTTGATATTGTAATATTAGTAATGGGCTATTTGGGGTAGTTTTCTGTCAGGGTAGCAATTATGATTTTATCCTTAACTTGTTTACAGAATGAATCTTACGATAATACTCAAACTTAACATTAGGTGTCAGCATTTTACATATTATTTCATGAGAACCAAAGTACCCGAAAGCTGCAGAAAAATGATGGAAGTTTCAAACTTTCGTTTCTATAGCTGTCAATTAACATCTCTGAAATAAAAATAAAACACACCATGTTTCTCGAGTGCTTAGCTCTTTACATACGAAACACAATGTAACATCAACATGTTAAATAAAGAACCATATTGTACTTAATTTTGTAATGTTTTGGAAGGATCTTTTTTTGGCTAACACAACACATGAAGAGCAAAAAGGAGAAAAGCAATAGAAAGATATGGAAAGGAAGCCCGCTGTGCATTCCAGAAATGGAGAAAGAAGAAAAGAATGATTGATGACCAGGATGCATTGCTTGGCCTCATCCATTCTATCCAAGCCTTCTTTGAGTTGAGGCTCTGTTTTCATTCAAGGCTACATTCATCACAGGGCTGGGAAACATTCGCAGCTAGAGGTGTGGGTCATGCAGATAGTTGTGGAAGTATTTGGGTTTACACAGTTACAATCTACATCCTGTGTCCTTTCTTGCAAGCACCCATTTCAGAGCTCAGTATTTTTGCAGGGAAAGGAAAATTGATGGTGATGAGGATGATGGTGATGATGAAGAAGAAGAAGAAGAAGAAGAAGAAGAAGAAGAAGAAGAAGAAGAAGAAGAAGAAGAAGAAGAAGAAGAAGAAGAAGAAGAAGAAGAAGAAGAAGAAGAAGAAGAAGAAGAAGAGTAGTAGTAGTAGTAGTAGTAGTAGTAGTTGGAAGGGAGCTTGGAGGTCTTCTAGTCCAACCCCCTGCTCAGGCAGGAAACCCATGCTGGCTCAGGAATTCTGGGAGTTGAAGTCCACAAGTCATAAAAGAGCCAAGGTTGCCTACCCCTGGCCTATACCATTTCAAGCGATGTCGTAATCATCTTATCCTGCTGCCTGGAGGCTGTGAGGATCTGGATGGGGACAACAGGCTTCAGCTGAACACTGACAAGAGTTTGGTTTTGGTTTTGGGGGCCCTCTGATTCAAGGACTATGTCGTTTTTGGTGCTGAATGAGGTAGCACTGCCCTAGACAGACTCGGTGTGCCATTGGGAGGTCTTCCTAGACTCATGACTCCTGCTCAATGAGCAAGTGGCAGTTGTGACCAGGAAAGTCTTTGCAGACTTTGTGTGCCAGCTATTCCTGGATCAGCAGGCCTTGCTTATGGTCATTCATGCCCTAGTCACTTTCAGATCACGCTACTGCAATGTGCTGTACATGAGTTGCCCTTGAAAAGTATCTGGAAGCTTCAACTGGTACAGAATGCAGCAGTGCACGCAGTTATGTGTGGTCCTAAAACAGCATATTACACCTCTGCTCCACCAGCTGCATTGTTGGCCATTTCAGTGTGGCAAAGTGACCACTAAAATCTTAATCCACTCTTTATTACATTGCCTATTTTATGCTGATACCTACTTAGAGCTTATAACCCATATTTAATATTTCCAGTCATTCAAAGCAGATCATTTGCAACTTTATTTTTATTTATTTATTTATTTATTTATTTATTTATTTATTTATTTAATTTATATCCCGCCCTTCTCCTTACGGACTCAGGGCGGCTAACAACCAGATAAAACACTAATCCCCAAAAACTACAATTTAAAAACATAAGTAAAAACAAATATTAGTAATTTGGTCAAGTTAATATAAAATTGCTTTAAGACCCCATTAAAATTTTCCCCTAGGCCAGTCNCCCTGATCTCTGGGGGTAGCTCATTCCAGAGGGTGGGAGCTCCCACAGAGAAGGCCCTCCCCCTTGGGGTCGCCAGCCGGCACTGTCTGGCCGACGGCACCCTGAGGAGACCCACCCTGTGGGAGCGTACAGGCCGATGGGAGGTAATCTGTGGCAGAAGGCGGTCTCGAAGATATCCTGGTCCGCTGCCATGGAGCGCTTTTACCTACATTTGATTTTGTTACTTTAAGTATAGTCTGCTGTGTTATATGTAAAACACATAACCCACTAATTGATAAGTCTAATTAGATTTATGATTAATAGTTTCCTTTTTTTATAATATATTTTATTGATTTTTTAACCTAGTCACCTTAATATTTGGTAAACTGTGTTGTCTGGGTTTACATCTGAAAAACATTCACTGACAGTTTCTATGATCTATAATCCACATAATAGCATTACTTGATTTTCTCTTTTTCCCATAATGTTCTCTTTTGCCAACCTTAAGTTAATACAATTCTTGTTGTTTTGGTAGATAACAATTGGGTATAAATTTTTTTCTAATATTTCTACAGATAATAATCACATCAATATAATATTTTTTTCTATCTAGTCATTCTGGTTGCCTCATCATAGATCCTGTTTACAGTTCTTGTTTACATTTATTTTTCCCACAATGTTCAAGACATTCTTACTGGTTAAGATTTTCTCAAAGTTAATTATGTTTAAATATTTAAGTCTATTTTCCTCATGTAAGCCATTTCAATACTTTTACCTTTCTTAAGGAATAAATAAGACTAAAAAAGAAGAATAAGAGTAAAGAAAAATAAAAAGACTATGCTACTTAAAATACATGTTCCTCCTAAGCTAATACATATTTATTTCCAAAATTTTTCCATTCTTTTTTACCATAATTAAAAATATTTATGATAAATACATTCCTACACATATGCAATATGTTTATGGTATCAAGTTTTACTATGTCTTGATCATTGACCGTAATAAAGATTCTGTCTATTATTGTCAAAGTGAATCTTGAAGTACAGTCTATTTAGTAAATAGTTTGATGTAGAGTCCTTTCCCGCTTTTGAAAAATTATTTAGAACATAGAATAACAGTTGGAAGGGACCTTGGAGGTCTTTAGTCCACCCCCTGCTCGAGCAGGTGACTTTCTACCACTCTGGTCAAATAGTTGTTCAATTTTTTTCATAAAAACGTGGAGCACCCACAATTTCTGGAGGCAAACTGTTCCACTGATTAATTGTTCTCATTGTCAGGAAATTATGGAATGGAATAGAATAGAATAGAATAGAATAGAATAGAATAGAATAGAATAGAATAGAATTTCTATACCTGTGCTTTTGATTTTGTTTTCTTGCCTAAGTGTAAGACCTTACTTTTCTCATCACTGAATTGCATTTTATTGGATAAGGCCCAGTGTTTACATCTGTCAAGGTCTTTCTGAATCTTGAGTCTATCATCTAAAGCAGGGGTCTTCAAACTTGGCCCTTTTATGACTTGTGGACTTCAACTCCCAGAATTCCTCAGCCAAAATGCCTGGCTGAGAGATTCTGATAGTTGAAGTCCACAAGTCATAAAAAGGCCAAGTTTGAAGACCCCTGATCTAAAGTGTTAGCTATTTCCCCCAGCTTGGTGCCTGCAAATTTGATGAGTTCTCCATCTGTCCCCTTGAGACCATTTATTAAAATGTTGAATAGTACTGGGCCTAAGACAGAACCTAGAAAACTTATTTGCTGCTTGGTAAAGTTTAATATTCATTGGGAAAGATTCTGATATTGGGAAAGATTGAAGGCAAAAGGAGAAGGGGACGGGAGAGGATGAGATGGTTAGATAGCGTTATTGACTCAATGAAGATGAATTTGGGAAAGCTTTCAGAAACAGTGGAGGACAAGGTGCCTAGTGTGCTATGGTCCACGGGGGTCATGAAGAGTTGGACATAATGTAGCACTCAAACAACAACAAAAAGTTTAATATGGTATGATTTGGAGTTGAAATTTACTAAAATGTGTGTTTGCACTGTTCTGAAAAGACAGACATTTAAAACAGATATACATATATCTCTTTTCCTATATAACAATAGAGGGAAATATTTGTTTGAAACAAATACTCATAGGAATCTGCCATGCAGAACTTAAAACTACTGTGTGATTTAGAGATGAGATTTCTAGAATAACTGCCTTTCACAGCAGTACTTTGAAGAAATGAACACAAATGAACAAAGTGAATTGAAATTGCTGTCTACAAGGCTAAACTTTTGACTATATTTCAATAGTTTAGAAATAAATTTATATGCCTCTGACACTTGTAATTTGAACATGATATGGATCAGTAATTCCAGTTTTGATACCATTTTTATTACTTTAATGTACTCTTCTATGCATCATTTTATGTTGCCTGTTAAATATAAGTGAAAATTGATTGGGGCATTTCTCCATGGAATTTTATCTTTATTTCATCATAATTACTTCTTATTTGAATAATGAAAATTGAACTGCTTCATTCAATTTGTATTTTTTAAGCGTTGAAGTCACAATAAAAGCAAATAACTTAAATTCTGAATCCATTAGTATGGCAGAAAAGACATTAGGAAAACAAAATCTTGTGATGCTGTAATTTCCCTGAAAGGAAAACGTTTTTATGGCTATTTATAATCTTTTCTGGTGGGATCTAGTAAATGCCTACAGAACATCCAGTTTCTGCAACTTTCAGAACATCCAGTTTCTGCAACTTGCATATATCTTAAGCCAAGACCTTATAAATAGAAGAGAAAGGTTCATATAGTCAATAAAATGTAGGGGTTATTTTAAAGCTGAAATCAAATGCTGCAAGTACTCAAAAATGTTTTAAATTCAATACAGCTGTGGAGCTGTATTTTGCCACTAAAGGGTTCATCAGATCTTTCTTCTCTCTGACATTTACATGTAATCAAAAATACATTTTAATACTCCAAGGTATGAATTTAAAAGTCCCCTTTATCACAGTATTCATTTTGAGCCATTAATCAAATATTATGAAAGCTTTTTATATGTACAAGAAACCCAAGCAATGGATCATGTGCATTCCAGACGTTTTAACAAAGTAATACGATTAAGTAGTACAATACATTAGCTACTAATGTAACCACTATTTCGGGGGGGGGGGGAATACAAAGTCTTCTGTCAAAAAAGAAATTACAGACTTATAGGTTACCACCATAAAAATACATTAACCAACATTCCAATAACAGACACAGATAAGAAACCTTTAACTATTTGATCCATTATGTAATTGTATTTTTTTAAAGAATATTTACTCGGCACAAGGAGATTTCTAGTGAAATACAACTACAATAACAGATTCTGTGGTATGAAAGACCATCTTGCCTCACTTCCTTCGTCTTTGGTGAGAAAGGGGAAATGATGGCCTGTTGATGTGAGACTCTAATTTAGCCTAAATCAAAAGTTCATTTTGTTTTAAATACAGTAAAAGCACACATTTGAGGTCGCTTGTAGATCACCTCTGGCAGGAACTGGATAAGGAAGTTGCATCCATTCTCTCTTTCCTTGAATTTTCAGCAGCTTCCAATAGTATCAATCATGAAATCTTTCTGGACTGGCTTTGAAGGTTAGGAGAGGCCAGTGCTTGTTGTCCTGGTTTTCACCTTTCCACACTTTATTATCAAGGCCAACTGAACAAGCCTATATTATGACTTACCTTGTAGCAATAAGGCAGTGCAGTGCAGTGCAGTGCAGTGCAATTACTCCTCTGTTCTTATTGAATATGCAGGTAGATGACCAGCAGCCTTGTTTTGGATAACCAGATCCCTCCTAGATAAGGAGAAGCTGGAAGAGCTTTTGCTGCTCATTGGCATCTACTATGTGGACCCTTTGGAAGTGACTGAAACATATCTGAGCCTTGTTATCTGGGAGGAGTTTGAACCAGTTGCTCTTCAAGAAGTAGACAGCATCTTTGGAGCTATAAGCAAGAGCACCTATGTTTTTGGATCCATGCCTGGCTGGTTAGACTTCCTGAAGTGGCCTATGGTTGGGTCCAAGCAGTGATTAATGCCTCTTTACAGGAGTGGATATCTGCCCTGATGCAAGTAATAGTGTGCTTCCTTCCCAAGAGGTCATTCTTGGGCTCCACAGTATGGGACAACTTTTGTCCATTCTCCAATTTTCCTCTTTTAGGGAAGGTTATGGAGAAGTTGGTACAGATCTCCAAAGGATCTTGGATGAGATTATCCTAATCTTTTTCAATGTGGGCACAGGCTGAAAAAGCATTGGTCACCCTTGTTGATGACCTTTGGAGGGCTCCAGATGGAGGTAGAGTAGCGATTCCGGCCTTCCTGGAATTCTCAGCAGCTTTTATGCCATCAACATCTGGACCAGCTTTGGGGAAGAGCTCACTTATCAGTTTTCTTCTCCCATTTCCAGCTTCCCCTTTTTCTTTTTTCTTTTTTCTTTGTACTTTTTTAAACATTTATTTTTAAACATCTCCTGAGTCCGCGAGGAGAAGGGCGGGATATAAATCCAAATATAATAATAATAATAATAATAATAATAATAATAATAATAATAATAATAATAATAATAATAATAATAATAATAATAATAATAATAATAATAATAATGTGATAGTAGCAACAAACGAAGGTAGCACAACAACACAAGGGGTAAAGAATTTCTAACCTAAGGGCAGGGTTCCTAAAGTGAAAACATTCTTCTCTCATCAAATGTTAAAACAACAAAGATAAAAGGTAAGTGGCATTTTGCCTTTAAGTCCAAAATCAAATGTCAGAACAGCATATTTTCTGCTGCATTCTGGACACTACAGTCAGGATGTGGGTTTCATCCTTTTAGTAGGTGGAGCAAATTAGAGCCAATGGAAGGAAATTTCAGGGAAGCACAAGTCAGTGAAATATTAGCAAAAGTGTCTCTTTTTCAGCACTGCAATAGGTGACAGGTTTCCTTTACTGTAACAATGGGAGCACAGTCTTGACAGCTTTGGTTCAAGAATGCTCTGACTGCAGCTTTTGCATTAAGAGGGGACTAAGATAGATGATCTCCAGTTCTTGAACTCTCAGCCTATTTGTGGCCTTCATTTTGCATTGCTGTCTGCACAGAGAAGCCTTCAAAACTGTGGCAGCTCTCAATGGTTTTGCTGAACAAAGGAGAGTATGTGGCCTTCCATAGGGGTGGAACTGATGGCCTAAGATGTCTACGGATTCCTTCACGTTAAATCTGAGAGCTAATCATTTGTCCCCATTCCCACAGAGAATCGATGGCGAATCATTCCATTATTCACATCCGTTAATGCCTTATTTATTTTGAGGCGTAACTGGTAAGTGGTAACAGACAACACTTTGCTTAGCATGTCACAAAGCATGTTTCATTCATTGCATATGAGTATTTTCTATATCAAAACATTGGCCCTTGGCCTTGTACACAAAAGATGAGTTCAGATCTCGGTAAGAGATATTGATTCAATCCAGGATGATTGCCTGCTACTTGATCAAAAGACAATATTCATTTCCTCCTCTTCCTCCTGCTCCTCTTCCTTAACAGCAACAACAATGGCAACCAAACAAGATATAGAGAAAATAGCCAACATATTCTGATTTGATTCTATCCACCACGAAGCCCTCAAAAGATTATCTATGACAGAACAAGGTCCTCAGTTGTTATTGTTTTTTTAATTGTCCATCCATTTTTAAAAGTCATAAGATAAATATTCAAAAGCACTATGGAAAAATATTCTGAAAAGAAATTGAAATTTTTGATCAAAGTTTAAATTCACTTGAAATTCATCACTGGTAAATTGGAAGTAATTAGAAAAACTCTCATTAACAGGAATAACCTGTATAGCACACACGTATGCACATTTAGAGAGTAATATATGTTAAATGTAACCTTTATGTTCAGATATTCATCTTTATACATGTTTTACAATTATTTAAGACATGGTTTTTCAAAGGTTAAGAGCTAAATTATTCCTTTTTTCTTAGTAAAGAACATTTGAAAACTAGTTTAATTTCTTCAGCTCAAACACAACAGGGAACTAAGACATTGTTTTTACAGAGCTGTTCATCCTTTGAACTTAGATGACATTGTCTCAGAGGATCAAGATGCTTGATGAGTTTTATACTTTAAAGTTTCTAGTAAGAAAAATTAGCCTAGAATCTCTTTTTTTCTGTAGAATTGGTCTCTCTCTCTCTCTCTCTCTCTCTCTCTCTCTGTGTGTGTGTGTGTTATGTGTCAAAGAAGGAGTCATCATTCCTGTTTCAAAAGCCCAGAGGAGGAAATGGCATCATTTTTTTATTATTATTTATTTTCAATACCCTTCTTCACACATTGGAAAAAGATTTTGATCAAGTTCAGAGAAGTCTATATGCATCCAATTGACCTCCTGCAGAAAAGATCTTTTGTTTTGTTTGGTCCCACCTGTCACTTTGAAATACAAGAGTCCTCTCAAAAGAAGTGGAGAGAGACCAATATTGGAAATACCCAGAAGGGGTTTCTGTGCATTTATGGTTCAGCAGGGCAAAAGGAACCAGTGAAGCAAAGCAATACATCGCCTTCACCTTCTCTTAAAAATGAGAACGCTGTGTTCCCACGTGAAACAGTTTCAAAGATATGCTTCAGTCAAGCTGTCTTCAAAGCAGTGAGGATTTATGCAATCTCAATAGCTAGATTGCAACGTAAAGCATGTTTGTTTAGAAAGAATTCAGCAGAACTCAGTGGAATTTGTGTAAATGGCTGTAGAACTGCAATCGTCATCAATAAACCTGGTTCTAATATAGTAACAGCAATAGCAATAGCAATTAGGCTTATATACCACTTCACAGTGCTTTACTGCCCTCTCTAAGCAGTTTACAGAGTCAGCATATTGCCCCCCAACAATCTGGATCCTCATTTTACCCACCTCGGAAGGATGGAAGGCTGAGTCAACCTTGAGCCGGTGAGAATCAAACTGTCAAACTGCTGGCAGCCGGCAGTCAGCAGAAGTAGCCTGCAGTACTGCATTCTAACCACTGTGCCACCACAGCTCTTCCATAGCATGGAAAGACATCAGCAGGCAGGCAGTAGGTGATGGTTTCATTTATTTGTATGCTCCTTATTCTCAAAAGCTCTGCTGTCTCAGTGTAAAGTCCACCCCATCCCTGCAAGCCTCAATATGATTCATTAACTGATTGTTTTAGAGCCAGCAAAACGCATAGAACCAGGGAATCCAAAAATTATGTCCCACTTTCAATCACAGCACAGCTCTTCCCGTCCAAGATAAAACTGGTACATTTTCTCAGTTTCCTTAAAGCTAAGGAAGAGCAAAGTTGACTGACTCAATCTTACACAGGAAAAGACCCGAATACGACAAGACCTGCATATATACACACACATACACACACACGAAAACACTCTAACACACATGGATTGAATACTCTAACACACATGGATTGCAAGGTGTGATAGGATGAAAGGAGTCATTTGACATTTCCTGGTATATCTTAGCCAATTTATGTCAGTTCCTTTTCTACAATGATTAGTTAATTAGACACACTAAACAGATACATTAACCAATTTTCCCAAATGAAGACAAATTCACAAATTCAAATGAAAAGGAAATCAGATTATGGCAATTAAATTATAATTAATCAAAAGGCTAAATAATCAGAGAATACACTCAAACAGAAATACTCGCAAAGAACCAGATTGTCAAATGTTATTTGGTATTAGTGAATCAGTTGAATCAATGTTCATGTTAATTTAAGCTGAGGAACATTTTTACACATAACAATACAGGAAGTCCTTGACTTACAACCTTTCATTTAGTGATTATTTGAATTTCAACGACACTGAAAAAAGTGACTTATGATCTTTGTTGACACTTAAGACTATTGCAGCATCAGGTGATCAAAATTTGGACACTTGGCAAGTGACTTATATCTATGACATTGCGGTGTCCCGGGGGGGGGGGGTGTCATGTGATCCCCTTTTGCAACCTTCTGAGAAGCAAAGTCAATGAGGAAGCCAGATTCACTTAACAACAAGTGTTCCTAACTTAACAACTGCAGTGATTCACTACTGTGGTAAGAAAGCTCATAAAATGGGGCAAAACTCATTTATCAACTGCCTTGCTTAGCAACAGAAATTTTGGGCTCAATTTTGGTCATAAGGTGAGGATATATAAGAATAACACTGCTGGATCATCACAAAGACCTATGTAGTCCACCTTCCTTTGAAAATTCTGAAGATGTTTCTCATCTCTTTCAGTTCCCCAATGAGTGGAGAACCAAGTATGACACTAGAAGCAGCCACTAGCCATTATGATTAATGGTCCTAGGTAACCACATTTATGATTTGTTATGATGATGATGGTGATGATGAGGATGATTCTGTTACTTTGCATGTACACTGACTGCTTTTGAGACAAATTTCTTGTGTGTCTATTCACACTTGGCCAAATAAAGTTTTCTAAAATATATTTGGGGATATAGAAGAAAACTATACATAAATAAGGAGCATGGCTTAAGGTAGTAAATTCCGCAGGTTAACTATATGCCATATGAAATGTGTCCATTTTTGTTTCCGGAGTCTTCCATCATTCAGCATCATGAATGAACACACACACCCCATCATGCACACTCATGACAGCTCCAGCATCCTGAACACCCTTTTCCCAACTATGTACGACACAGTAACACACTTTCTGCTGTCATTTAAAAATGCATTGTGAATAGGACTGGCTAAACAAGAAATGTATGTAGCCTGTAAGCCTTGTTCAGCTTGGAAAGTTACCTCTTATAAAGGCTGTACTTAAAAGCAATGGCAGTCTTTCAGACTGTGCATCCTATTAATTATCTCAAAGGTGCTTTTTTCCTACAAACTTCATCAGTTCTGATGGGGGGTGGGTGGGATGGAAGGTAGATCAATTCTTCATCAGAACTGATGAAGCTTCTTGGATGAGAAGTGAGACATTTTCTTCTTCCTCCTCAAAGAAAAACCATTCCAGTTGCCTTTTGAAGACAACTATGATCTGGATAATTGAGAATCTCCACACACATCCTATTAATTACTCATAAAAACTGGGCCCCATCAGGACAACACAACACTTCACCACATATTCTATCCCCTCCAAGGGAAATTTTGGGTAGCTCCATGGCAGTCAAATGACACATCTTTTTCTCCACCAGGATAGCTGTACTTCCCTTTCCTCCAATCCTATGCTTCTATCTGGATTTCACCCACTCGCCCACATCCCAGTCCATGAATTATGATAAACAACCCAGCATATTGTTCATAAGAAACTTATTGTTTAAATTGCTTCAACTTTTTTTTTGTCACATCACTGCAATTTTATCACAGTGCCTTTAGCACCTAAAGGTCTACTGTTCTCACAAATGAGACTGCTCTGCATTTTCAGCTGACATGTTCCTCAACCCTGTCAAAAGCACTCTTTAAATAATGCATCAGCATGAGCTGGTAGCCTTGGCTTGAGATATACATTTTTGCTATTTTAAGTATAGTTTTACTGTCAGAGCTACCCGGCACAGCTTCCAGCTTCTCAGGGATCAGTTCTGTGACACAGTCTCTTAATGAAAGCAACTCCAAAATGAAAGCATGCCTCAGTAGCTCTCAGCTCACTTAAATTGGGAAGGGGGGATAATTATTACTTATTCTTTCACACACACTCCCAATGATCGTCTTTATAAGAGGGAAGTAGAAAAGGCTTTATCTGAACTCAGATGGAATACTTAGATCTGAAATAATGTTGCTACATGAAAAATAAAATGTAATGCATATGGGACAAAGAGAAGAAATTCAGTTTGCCTTGGTAAATTCTTCTACCTCATCTTGTCTCACTCCTATTTTCTTCAAATTGTCTTGGTCTACATCTCTTCTTCAGTTACCTCCCTAGCCAATGTGAAACATTCCCTGGAATCCATAAGGGCATTTGAGCTCCATTCTCTATTATTATTATTATTATTATTATTATTATTATTATTATTATTATTATTATTATTATTATTATTATTATTATTATTATTATTATTATTATTATTATTATTATTATTATTATTATTATTATTATTATGTCTGTTTATTCCTTAATCGCATATCTCAAACTGGCCAAGTGAACTTAAATCCGTATGGTGTACCTACCTCTATGTGCAACCCCATCACTCCTCACACCTTGGGTGTGTAATATGGGCTTTTTGTCTTCCCAAATTTTTTGAATCTCTACAAAGCCTTATATATTGCTTTCATTCCATTTTTAACCACATGCTTCCACTCTTTCGCAATTTTTTTAGATTCACAGTGCTTCTACTCTTTAGCACTTTACAATTTCTAAAAAGCTATTTTGTCTGATTTGGGACAAGATTGTGGTTTATGCCTTCAGTGAAAGTTCCGTCTAACCTTATTTGTAGTTTAATATTCTAATCCAGCGTTATCTGGTCATTTTTGTCTGATCAAACTTTTGACATGCTTTGGGTCTTTGGGATCGAACAATGTCATCTGCAGAACCAGAATCTGGGCCTTCTCCATCACAACACCCTCCTCTGAATAACTTTCCCTTGGGATTTTTATGGCTTCCATCTTACTTAACTTCAAGGAAGCCCTTGGGTACAGTGTTTGGTCAATCCTTTACTTTGGGGTGTTGTGGAAGATTTTTATTTGTTTCATCAGGACATTTTATATATATAATGTTTTTTCTTCCTTTTTTGGTTTTGTGAAACTAATCAGAGTTATTTTAGAGCTGAGCAGTCTAAATAGTTGATAAAGTATTTAGGGGAGTGTGGGTGGGTGGGGGTTATGCCTTTTCTTTTTCTAAACTGTGTTTTATTGCTTGTAAGTCATGTAGAGTCACTATGAGCAAGTAGTAGGGTATATCTTTCCAAAAAGAAAGAAAAGGAAGGAAGGAAGGAAGGAAGGAAGGAAGGAAGGAAGGAAGGAAGGAAGGAAGGAAGGAAGGAAGGAAGGAAATATATAACACTTGGCCAAATTAAGGGGGGAAATGTTTCAGTGTAGAAGGAATGAATATTGGGTATATTTGCCACCTTGAATTATTTGTAAAAATAATAAAGGAGGATACAAACAAATAAACAAATAATTAAATAAATAAATGGATGAATGAATGAATGGATGGATGAATAAAAAATAATAAAAAATGGAGGGAAGTTTTAAATTCTAGGACTATACAAAATGGTGCTTTCACTGATGCATCCTTTCAAGGTTATTTGGGAAGGAAAAAATATCCGCTAACCAAACATTGAAAGTGAAGCAGACATGATATTTATTTGTTTGTTTATTCTATTTAGAGACAACCCATTTCCCTCATAGAGAGGTTTTAGGCAGTATACATAGACATAAAAACATAAAAGCTTTATGGAAATATTATAATAAAAACCATTAAAAACAAGAATAAAACAATTAAAATTCAGAATTAAATAGGCACGGGCTTCAGGATGCTAACCAGCCCCACGGTTGCATGCCCTTCAAGGCTTCAGGCAAATAAGCAGAGCCAGGCCTTCAAGCATTTCTGAAAAGGCCAGGAGAGTGTGGGGGGCACCTCATCTCTTGGGGGGGACAATATTTCAAAGGTTAGGGTTAACAGCAAAGAAGGCTCTCTTCCTGGGCCACAGGAGTCGAAATGACTGGTAAGGTCCACAGCTTATCTTCCTGCTGAACGGATGGAACAGGCCAATGTAATGGGGTGAAGATGACTCTGTAGGTCAGTGGTTCTCAACCTGTGGGTCGGGACCCCATTTGGGGTCGATCGACCATTTCCTGGGGGTCGCCAAGCAAGGCTGTCCGCCATTTTTTTGGCCACCATTTTTTTTGTCCGCCATTTTTTCCCCCTTTTTCCCCCTTGGGCTGGGCCAGCTGGTGGTCGGCCTGCTCCGTCTCTGCCGCTTGCCAGCTACGCCTCGGCTGGCGCAGGGGGCGGAACCACGCATGCACGGCGCTCCCGGGCAGGGAAAGTCCTCGACTTACGACCGGTTGGGTAGTCCTTGACTTACGACCGGTTTAGTCCTCGACTTACGACCGGTTTAGTCCTTGACTTACGACCGGTTTAGTCCTCGACTTACGACCGGTTAGGGTCGCGGCATTAAAAAGGTTGAGAACCACTGCTGTAGGTAATCTGGCCTTGTGCCCTGAAGGCATCCTACTCCAAGGATTCTAGTGCTTGACTAGAAATATCCAAAAAGCTTCTGTACACATAGAGATATATGCATAAACTTCTTCAATTTGCTGGAATGGCCCACTGAGGCCTAGAATTGCCACAAATTGCCTCAGTGCATTACAAAGTAGCTCATTTGAGTGAAATAGGGCTGCCTCACACATACCTACTATTAAATACATGGGCAGTAATAATCTTAACTACCTGTAAGGTTCACCTTAACATAATTCAATGCCTTTTTTGCCCTGGCCCCAGCAACCAGTTCAAAATGCAAGACTGTTTCTTAGCCCCCTGAAAGATTATGCGCCCTGTTCTTGAGGTGGTTTGATAAAGAAAACATAATACTTCTGATTTGTGTGTGTGTGGTACTTCTCTGCAAAGTTACCACGCCCATTGCTGAGTTGCTGTCAAGAGAAGGAGCTTCAGCAAGGCTTGNTCTGGTGAATGGGGAGTTTTGCTTGGAAATTCCATTTTCAGGCTCATAATTTGGTCAGATCTCTAGACTTGATCTCATTGGACTCTAATCTAAAGCTTGGCCCTCTTTGAGTAAAATTACTCCTTTAGTTCATTTTAATGCAACTGAGGTACAAGCCAGCAGACTTATGGCCCTGGGCAGTGGCGGGATTCAGCCAGTTTGCACCAGTTTGGCAGAACCCGTAGCTAATATTTTTGTTGCCCAGGCCCAGAATGGACTTCCAGAAGCGGCCTCCACACAGAGAACCAATTGTTCACATATTTGAATCCCACCACTGGCCCTGGGCATCTCTTCTGTGGTCATTTTCAGACAGGGAACCAAGAAAGCAGAACTGGTCGCAGCTGCCTGTTAAGTCTGTGCAAAACTAAAAATCAAAATCTGTACCTTGTGTATAGATTTTTCATCGTTAAAGCTGAGTTTAAAAAAAAAAAAAGTTAAAAAAAGGGGGGAGGCATTTACCACCAACATGCTTGATTTCTCAGACACTTTTTTTTTCCTCTTCAGAAAACAAAGCAACAGGAAGTTGAAATAATTTCAGCTCGGCTCATTCCTCTTTCTATTTCCTTTGAAACTTGTACAGTTTCTGAAATTGGGTAGTCAGTTGAACTCAAGGTTTTCATGCTAGGCCTTGGCTCACTCTTTGAATCCTATTTGGTGCTGTGCTGTTACTGATGGGGTGCTGAAGTCCTTTTGACAGGAAGTGGTTTTGCTGTATTTTTCTCCTTGACTGCTTTGTGCTTGCCTTAGATGGAACAAGATGTGTAGCCTTTAGAAGGGGGCCATTTCACATTTCCCGCTTTCTTTTTAAAAAGCTGAAACTGGAGATTGTTGGGGAAGATGAGAAAAACAGTGCACAGCAGAATATAGGTAAGGAAACTTAATTTGCTTCTCAATCCTCATCTGCAACTTGTATGGCACAGCCTGGAAGGGAGTAGAGAAACTTTTACTATGGCATATTATTTTAATGTAGTGCATAGGCAATACCACTCTCCTTTCAGATACAAGCTCTGGCAGAAGATCTGAATATTTGGGTTGGCATTTATACCGGGTAAGCAACTGGGAACATTATCTATCTATCTATCTATCTATCTATCTATCTATCTATCTATCTATCTATCTATCTATCTATCTATCTATCTATCTATCTATCTGTCTGTCTGTCTGTCTGTCTGTCTGTCTGTCTGTCTGTCTGTCTGTCTGTCTGTCTGTCTGTCTGTCATCTCTATTTAGTCTATTAATTTTTTATGCCACCCATCTCCCTTACAAGTTGATTCTGGGTGGCATAAAATCTTTTATATTTCAAATGGTGTAATTTTTTCCCCGATTAAAAAAAGCAAGCAGTTTGTTCAGGAAGTATGGACAGCAAATGGTTTTAGTGAGAGGCTAGAGAGGGGATTGAAAGCAAAGAAAATCTCACAGCAATTGAAACACGTTATGCTGGGACAATAAAACTACAATTAGTATGTTGGGGGTTGGTTGTCCCACTGTTGAGGTTTACTAGAAACGGTAATCAACAGAGGGAATATCAGTAGAAATATATCTGGAATGCTTGTAATGCAGAATGAACAATGGACTTAGCTACAGCAACATGCAGTATTTGTCCTAATATGTCTAAATCAGCAATGCCTGAAAGTTGAAGCCTTATTGCAAAAGAGATCTTCAAACTGAGGGCAAGTAGGCACATGTTGGTCCATAGAACTTATGCAGAGATATATTCTGGAATACACTGTAATTTCACCATATTCAGATGGCACCTGTTTGCAGAAAGGTAGTTTTCAGTACTAACCAGCAACACTTTTCTAAGATTAAAGGACAAACAAGAGTTTTTCACATTATTTAATCTATAATCCCTTAAACCACGGAGAATATAAAAATAGTCTTGGAATGTAAGAGCAGCAGGGGTTCAACCCTATCCCCTGCCACTTACAGGTAGTCCTCAATTTATGATAATAATTGAGCCCCAAATTTATGTTGCTAAATAAGACAGTTTTTAAGTGACTTTTGCCCCATCTTACAACCTTTCATGCCACAACTGTTAAGTGAATCACTGTAGTTGTTAAGTTAGGAACACAGTTAAGTGAATCTGGCTTCCCCCATTGACTTTGCTTATCAGAAGGCCACAAAAGGTGATCGCATGAGACTAGGACACTGCAACCGTCATCAATACACGCCAGTTGACAAGCATCCAAATTCTGATAATGTGACCACGGAGATGCTGCAACGGTCATAAGTGGGAAAAATGGTCCTAAATCACTTTTTTCAGTGCCGTTGTAAACTTTGAATGGTCACTAAAAAAATGGTTGTAAGTTGAGCACTCCCTGTACATAATACACTGCATGGGCAGGTAGCTCATATGCATGTTGGAGACTTAATAGGCAGGATTCTAACCCTGTAACAACGATAAGGAGAAATCACAATTAGGCCTCCACAATTAGGTCCTCATTTTAATGGGTGCCATCAAAAAGGTGTATGTTTTTGGAATATATTAGTAACATATTAACATATCTGAACCTTAACCTTTTCCCAAGAATTTATTTCACATAGACACAAGGAACGTGTGGTCTAAATCAGGGTTTTCAGACTTTTTCTTTATGAGGAACTATTCATTTTGTAAAAAAATAAATAAATCTCAGAATCCATGATCAGGAAGCAAAGCTCTGGTGTTAGAAAACTGGTTGTAGAGGTATTATTGTCCTTGGTCTCTCACAGAACCTCATTGAGTTCTTGTGGAATAGTTTGAAAAACCATATTTTAGAGTTCCTTCAAATATTTTACAACTCCAGTATAGAAAAGATGATAGCCAACTTTTTGAGGAGACCAATTACCATAAAAGTAGTTTTTGCGGTCCTGAGTGACTGTTTCTTAACATATGAAGCCATTGATTTTATCATATGGGATATTCAAACTCCATATGTTTTGTAAATCATCCATGTTTATTTTTACACTGTTTTAAATATTTGGTAATAATAAATTATTCGTTTGGTGAAAGGCAAGGGAAGGCAAATGATAGAAGCTGAGTACAGTGTAAGCTCACTGCTTTTGTATATGCTTCATGATGTCACAGAGATATATAAAATGATTGGAGCATGTGTCACAATGACTGTACTGTTGCTTTCTCATTTTGACAGATGGGTGGGTCCTATTGATGACCCTACAATAATTAAAGCTACATACATTATGAGGAATCATAGTAAGTTCCTTAAAAGATGTAAAGTCCCTTTTAGTGCTATTAATGCGCATGCCCAAGATGGCGGACCGACTGCGGCTTGCTCCGTAGCACACGGATCCGGCAAGTGGGAAATGGGGGCGTTTCGGGGGTGTTGCGGGGGCCTGCGACGATGGGTGGCTGGATGACCCCCCCTGGATCCGTCTCGGCCGTTTCAGCCCGCCCGGCCCGTTTTCGGCCGTTTTCGGCCCGTCCTCGACCCGTTTCGGCTGTCTTCGGCGGGAGGACCCGGCCGCAACTGGGACTCGGGCGGCTTGGAAGGACTCGGGCAGCTCGAAAGGACTTGGGCGGTCGGGAAGAGCGTCGGCCGAGAAGAGCCTCGGCGGCCGGGAAGAGCCTCGGCGGCCTGGTGGTGAGGCCTGGTTTTGCTCCCCCCCCTCGGACTCGCTTTAGCCCGCCCGGCCCGTTTTTCGGCTCGTCAGACCCCTCGGTGGTGAGGCCTGGTGACCCCCCCCTCGGACCTGTTCTAGTCCGCCCGGCCCGTTTTCGGCCCGTCCTCGACCCGT